>NC_092269.1:24521353-24524446 GCF_036320965.1 Panulirus ornatus
ACTACGGTTTCGGGACAAGTCAACTAGGAGGTAATTTTGAATGGAGAAAGACTAAAGGAAGTGGAATGTATTAGATAACTGTGAGTGGATTTGGCAGTGGATAGAACCAAAGAAGCGGAAGTGAATCAAAGGGTGGGGGAGAGGGCAAAGGTTCTTGGAACGCTGAATAATGTGTGGAAACCGAAAACGTAACGTCGCAAAGAAAAATGTGTATGTTGGAAGGAATAGTGGTTCCAACAATGTTATATGGTGTGAGGCATGGGCGATAGATAGGGTTGTGCGGAGGAGGGTGTATGGGTTGGAAATGAGATGTTTCAGGATAATTTGTGGTGTAAGGTTGTTTAATCGAGAAACTAATAAAAGGGTAAGAGATATGAGTGGGAATAAAGAGAATGTGGTTGAGAGAGCAGAAGAGGGTGTATTGAATTACTTTGGTCACATGAAGAGAATGAGTGAGGAAAGATTGATATATATATATATATATATATATATATATATATATATATATATATATATATATATATATATATATATATATATATATATATTATCCCTGGGGATAGGGGAGAAAGAAAACTTCCCACGTATTCCCTGCGTGTCGTAGAAGGCGACTAAAAGGAGCGGGAGCGGGGGGCTGGAAATCCTCCCCTCAATTTTTTTTTAATTTTCCAAAAGAAGGAACAGAGAAGGGGCCAGGTGAGGATATTCCCTCAATGGCCCAGTCCTCTGTTCTTAACGCTACCTCGCTAACGCGGGAAATGGCGAATAGTTTGAAAAAAAAAAAAAAAAATATATATATATATATATATATATATATATATATATATATATATATATATATATTTTTTTTTTTTTTTTTTTTTTTTGCTTTGTCGCTGTCTCCCGCGTTTGCGAGGTAGCGCAAGGAAACAGACGAAAGAAATGGCCCAACCCACCCCCATACACATGTATATACATACGTCCACACACGCAAATATACATACCTACACAGCTTTATATATATATATATATATATATATATATATATATATATATATATATATATATATATATATATATATGAAATAACATTCCCTTCCCCCCTCATGTGTGCGAGGTAGTGTTAAGAAAAGACAACAAAAGACACCATTCGTTCACACTCAGTCTCTAGATGACATGAATAATGCACCGAAACCATAGCTCCCGTTCCACATCCAGGCCCCACACAACTTTCCATGGTTTACCCCAGACGCTTCACATGCCCTGGTTCAATCCATTAACAGCACGTCGACCCCGGTATATCAAATCATTCCAATTCACTCTATACCTTGCACGCCTTTCACCCTCCTGCATGTTCAGGCCCCGATCACTCAAAATCTTTTTCACTCCATCTTTCCACCTCTGATTTGGTCTCCCACTTCTCCTCGTTCCCTCCACCTCTGACAAATATATCCTCTTGGTCAATCTTTCCTCACTCATTCTCTCAATATGACCAAACTATTTCAAAACACCCTCTTCTGCTCTCTCAACGACAATCTTTTTATTACCACACATCTCTCTTACCCTTACATTACTTACTCGATCAAACCACCTCACACCACATATTGTCCTCAAACATCTCATTTCCAGCATATTCACCCGCCTGCGCACAACTCTATCCATAGCCCACGCCTCGTAACCATACAACATTGTTGGAACCACTATTCCTTCAAACATACCCATTTTTGCTTTCCGAGATAACGTTCTCGACTTCCACACATTCTTCAAGGCTCCCAGAATTTTTGCCCCTTCCCCCACCCTATCATTCTCTTCCGCTTCCTTGGTTCCATCCGATGCCAAATCCACTCCCAGATATCTAAAACACTTCACTTCCTCCAGTTTTTCTCCATTCAAACTTACCTCCCAATTGACATGACCCTCAAACTTACTCTACCTAATAACCTTGCTCTTATTCACATTTACTCTCAACATTCTTCTTTCAAACACTTTAAAAAACTCAGTCACCAGCTTCTGCAGTTTCTCACATGAATCAGCCACCAGCGCTGTATCATCAACAAACAACAACTGACTCACTTCCCAAGCTCTCTCATCCACAACAGATTGCATACTTGCCCCACTTTCCAAAACTCTTGCATTCACCTCCCTAGCAGCCCCATCCATAAACAACTTAAACAACCAGGGAGACATCACACACCCCTGCCGAAAACCTACATTCACTGAGAACCAATCACTTTCCTCTCTTCCTACACGTACACATGCCTTACATCCTTGATAAAACCATTTCACCACTTCTAACAACTTGCCTCTCACATCATATATTTTTAATACCTTCCACAGAGCATCCCTATTAACTCTATCATATGCCTTCTCCAGATCCATAAATGCTGCATACAAATCCATTTGCTTTCCTAAGTATTTCTGACATACATTCTTCAAGGTAAATACCTGATCCACACATCCTCTACCACTTCTGAAAGTATACTGCTCTTCCCCAATCTGATGCTCTGTACATGCCTTCACCCTCTCAATCAATACCATCCCATATCATTTACCAAGAATACTCAACACTCACCTTATCGCCTTTGCCTTTGTACAATGGCACTATGCAATCATTCCGCCAAACCTCAGGCACCTCACCATGAATCATACATATATTAAATAACCTCAACAACCAATCAACAATATTGTCACCACCTTTTTTAATAAATTCCACTGCAATGCCATCCAAACCCGTTGCCTTGCCGGCTTTCATCTTCCGCAATGCTTTTACTACCTCTTCTGTATTTACCAAATCATTTTCCCTAACCCTTTTACTTCGCACACCATCTCGACCAAAACACGCTATATCTGCCACTCTATCATCAAACACATTCAAGAAACCTTCAAAATACTCACACCATCTCCTTCTCACATCACCAATACTTGTTATCACCTCCCCATTACCCCCTTCACTGAAGTTATGATTTGTTCCCTTGTCTTACGCACTTTACTTATCTCCTTCCAAAACATCTTTTTATTCGCCCTAAAATTTAATGATACTCTCTCACCCCATCTCTCATTTGCTCTCGATTTCACCTCTTGCACCTTTCTCTTGACCTCCTACCTCCTTCTTTT
>NC_092269.1:24524546-24612605 GCF_036320965.1 Panulirus ornatus
GAGCGACCTACCCTCCTCAACAGTAAAGTAAGAGTGACCTACCCTCCTCAACAATAATGGGATAGTGAACTAACCTCCTCAACATTAATGGAAGAGTGACCTACGCTCCTCAACAGTAGTGTGAGAGAGACCGACTTTCCTCAACAGCAATAAGAGAGTGACGTACTCTCCTCAACAGTAATGTCAGAGTGACCTACCCTCTTCAAAAGTAATGTGAGTGACCTACTCTCCTCAACAGTAAAGTGAGAGTGAACTACTCTCCTCAACGGTAATGTAAGAGCGACATATCTTCCTCAACATTAATGCAAGAGCGAACTACCCTCCGCAACAGCAATGTGAGAGTGACCTACCCTCCTCAACAGTAATGAGTTTGAGACCTACTCTCCTCAACAGCAATGTGACATTGACCTCTGTTCCTCAACAGTAATTAGAGAGTGGTGTGCCATCCTCAACAATAATGTGAGAGCGACCTACCCTCCTCAACAATGATGTGAGAGCGATCCCCTATCTTCAACAGTAATGTGAGAGTGACCTACCCCCTCAACAGTAATGTGTGAGCGACCTACCCTCCTCAACAGTAATGTGAGACCGACGCACCATCCTCAACAGTACTGTAAGAGTGAATTACCCTCCTCAACAGTAATGTGTGATCGACCTACCCTCCTAAACAGTAATGTGAGAGTGACCTACCCTTCTCAACAGTAATGTGAGAGTGACCTTCCCTCCTCAACAGTAATAAGAGAGTGACCTACCCTCCTCAAGAGTAATGTGAAAGTGACCTAGACTCCTCAACAGTACTGTAAGAGCGACCTACCCTCCACAACAGTAATTTGAGAGCGACCAACCTTCCTCAATAATAATGTGAGGATGACCAACCCTACTCAAGAGTAATGTGAGTGTGACCTACCACCCTCAGTAGTAATGTGAGACCGAACTAACGTCCTCAAAATTAGTGTGAGAGTGACCTATTCTCCTAAACAGTAATGTGAGAAAGACCTATCTTCTTCAACGGTAATGTGAGAGTTTCCTACCCTACTTAACAGTAATGTGTGAGCGACCTACTCTCCTTAACAGTAATGTGAGAACGACCTAACCTCTTCAAGAGTAATGTTAGCGCGATCTACCCTCCACAACAGTAATGTGAGAGTGACCTACCCTCCTCACAAGTAATGTGAGAGTGACCTACCCTTTTCAACATTAATCTAAGAGTGACCTACTCTCTTCAACAGTAATGTGAGCGCGACGTACTCTCCTCAACAGTAATATGAGATGTGACCTAACTTGAACAGTAATGTGAGTGACCTACCTTCCTCAACAGTAATCTGAGAGTGACCTACCCTCCTTAACAGTAATATGAAATCGACTTACCCTCTTCAATAGTAATGTGAGAGTGGCCTACCATCCTCAACAGTAATGTGAGAGTGACCTACCCTCCTCAACAGTAATGTGAAAGTGACCTACCCTCCTCAACAGTAATGTCAGACCGACGCACCATCCTCAACAGTACTGTAAGAGCGAATTAACCTCCTCAACAGTAATGTGTGATCGACCTGCCCTCCTAAACAGTAATGTGAGAATTACCTACCCTTCTTAACTGCAATGTGAGAGTGACCTGCTCTTCTCAACAGTAATGTGAGAGGACCTACCCTCCTCAACAGTAATAAGAGAGTGACCTACCCTCCTCAACAGTCATGTGAAAGCGACCTAGACTCCTCAACAGTACTGTAAGAGCGACCTACCCTCTACAACAGTAATGTGAGAGCGACCTACCATCCTCAATGATAATGTGAGGGTGACCTACCCTACTCAAGAGTAATGTGAGTGTGACCTACCATCCTCAATAGTAATGTGAGACCGAAATTAGTGTGAGACTGACCTATTCTCATCAACAGTAATGAGAGAGCGACCTTTCCTCGTCAACAATAATGTGAGTTTCCTACCCTACTCAACAGTAATGTGTGAGCGACCTACTCTCCTTAACAGTAATGTGAGTGACCTACCCTCTTCAACATTAAAGAGAGAGTGACTTACCTTCCTCAACAGTAGTCTGGGAGCGACGAACCCTACTCAACAGTAATGTGAGAGTGGCCTACTCTCCTCAACAGTAATGTGAGAGTGACACCCTCTTCAACAGTAACGTGAGAGTGACCTATCCTCCTCAACAGTAGTATGAGAGTGAACTACCCTCCTCAACAGTAATGTGAGACCGACATATCCTCCTCAACATTAATGTAACAGTAACCTACCGTCCTCTACTGTAATTTGGGAGTGACCTACCCTCCACAACAGTAATGAATTTGAGACCTACTCTCCTCAACAATAAAATAAGACCGACCTATTCTCCACAACAGTAATATGAGAGCGACCTACCCTCCTCAACAGTAATGTAAGAGTGACCTACCCTCCTCAACAATAATTTGATAGTGACCTACCCTCCTCAACATCAACAACAGAGTGACCTACCCTTCTCAACAGTAGTGTGAAAGCGATCGACCCTACTCAGTAGTAATGTGAGAGTGACCTACTCTCCTCAACAGTAATGTGAGAGTGACCTACCCTCTTTAACAGTAATGTGAGATTGACCTACCCTCCTCAACAGTAATGTAAAAGTGAACTACCTTCCTCAACAATAATGTGAGAGCGACCTACCCTCCTTAACAATGATGTGAGAGCGATCTACTTTCCTCAACAGCAATGTGAGAGTGACCTACCCTCCTCAAAAGTAATGTGAGAGTGACCTACCCTCTTCAACAGTAATGTAAGAGTGACCTACCCTCCTCAACAGTAATGTGAGCGAGTCCTACTCTCTTCAACCGAAATGTGAGAGTGACCTACGCTCAACAGTAATGTGAGAGTGACCTACTCTCCTCAACAGTAATGTGAGAATGACCTACACTCCTCAGCAGTAATATAAGTGCGAACTACCCTCCACGACAGTAATGTGAGAGTGACCTACCCTCCTCATCAGTAATGTGAGAGTGACCTACACTCCTCAACAGTAATGTGAGAGTGACCTATCTCCTCAATAGTAACGTGAGACTAACATACCCTCTTCAAAATTAGTGTGAGAGTGACCTATTCTCATGAAAAGTAAGGTGAGAGGGACTTACACTCTTCAACGGTAATGTGAGAGCTACTGAACCTCCTCAAAAGTGATGTGAGAGCGACCTACTCCCGTCTACAGTAATGTGAGTGCGACCTACTCTCCTCAGTAGTAATGTAAGCTTGATATACCCTCCTAAACAGTAATGTAAGAGTGACCTATCTTCCTCAACAATAATGCAAGAGAGACCTAACCTCCTCAACAGTAATATGAGTGTACCTGACCTGCCCTCCTTACCAGTAATGTGAGAGCGACCAAACCTCCTCAACTGTAATTTGAGAGCGACCACCCCTCCTCAACAGTTATGTGAGAGCGACTTACTCTCCTCAAAATTAATGTGAGAGTGACCTACCTTCCTTAACTGTAATGTGAGAGCGACCTACCCTCCTTAACAGTAATGAGAAAACTACCACTCCTCCTCAACAGTAATGTGAGAGCGAATTAGCCTCCTCAAATGTAATGCGTGAGCGACCTACCCTCCTCAACATTATTGTGAGAACGACTTCCCCTCCTCAACAGTAATGTGAAAGCAACCTACCGACCTCAACAGTAATGTGCGAGTGACCTGCTCTCCTCAAAAGTAATGTAAAAGCGACCTACTCTCCTCAACAGTAATGTGAGAGTGACCTACCCTCCTCAACAGTAATGTGAGAATGACCTATCCTCATCAACAGTAACATGAGAGTGACCTACCCTCCTCAACAGTAATGCGAGAGCGACCTACCTTCCTCAATAGTAATATGAGAGTGACCTACCCTGCTCAACAGTAATATGAGTGACCAACCCCTCCTCAACAGTATTATGAGAGTGACCTGCCCTCCTCAACAGTAATGTGAGAGAGACCTACCCTCCTTAACAGTAATGTGAGAGTGACCTACCCTCCTTAACAGTAATGACAGAGCGACCTACGCTCCTCAGCAATAATATGAGAGCAACCATCCCTCCTTAACACTCATGTGAGAGCGACTTACCCTCCTAAAAAGTAATGTCAGGGTGACCTACCCTCCTTAACAGTAATGTGAGAGCGACCTACTCTCCTCAACAGTAATGTGAGAAATACCACCACTCATCAACAGTAATATGAGAGCGACTTACCTTCCTCAAAATTAATAAGAGAGCGACCTTCCCTCCTCAACATTAATGTGAAAGCGACTTACCGACCTCAACAGTAACGTGAGAGTGAGCTCCTCTCCTCAACAGTAATATGAGAGGGACTTACCCTCCTCAACAGTAATGTGAGAGCAACCTGCCGACCTCAACAGTAATGTAAGAGTGACCTACCCTCTTCAACAGTAATGTCAGCACGACGTACTCTCCTCAACAGTAATGTGAGAGTGCCCTACCTTCCTCAGGAGTAATGTGAGAGTTACCTAAACTCCTCAACAGTTATAT
Source organism: Panulirus ornatus (assembly GCF_036320965.1). Taxonomy (NCBI): domain Eukaryota; kingdom Metazoa; phylum Arthropoda; class Malacostraca; order Decapoda; family Palinuridae; genus Panulirus; species Panulirus ornatus. Next base: position 24,529,042 of record NC_092269.1, read on the forward strand.
AAGAGACCTACCCTCGTGAATAGTAAAGTGAGAGTGATCTGCCCATCTCAACAGTGATATAACTGCGACCTACTCTCCTCAACAGTAATGGGTGCGTGACCATCCTCAATATTAATGTGAGAGTGACCTACCATTCTCTAAAGTAATGTAAGAGAGACCTACCCTCCTCAACAGCAATGAGTGAGTGACCTACACTCATCAACAGTAATGTGAGAGTGACCTACCCTCCTATACAGTAATGTGACAGTGACCTACCCTCCTCAACAGTAATGTAAGAACAACCTACCCTCCTCAAAAGTAATATGAAAGAGACCAGCTCTCCTCAGTAGTAATGAGAGTGACCTACCCTCTTCAACAGTAATGTGAGAGTAATGTTAGAGAGACCTACCCTCCTCAACATTAATGTGAGAGTGACCTACCCTACTCAAGGGTGATGTGAGAGCGACCTACCCTCCTCAAAAGTAATATGAGAGCGACCTAACCTCCTCAACAGTAATGTGTGACCGACCTACTCACCTCAACTGGAATGTTAGAGAGGCGTACCCTCCTAAACAGAAATGTTTGAGTGACTTACTCTCCAAAACGGTAATGTGAGAGTGAACTACCCTCCTCAACAGAGATGTGAGAGTGACATCCCTCCTCAACATAAATGTGAGAGTGTTCTACTCTCTTCAACAGTAATATGAGAGTGATATACACTCCTCAATAGTAATGTGAGAGTGACCTACCCTCCTCAAAACTAATATCAGAGCGACCTAACCTCCTCAACAATAGTGTGACCGACGTACCCTCCTCAACACGAATGTTAGAGAGACGTACCCTCCTAAACAGAAATGTGTGAGTGACCTACCCTCCTGAACAGTAATGTGAGAGTGAACTACCCTCCTCAACAGAGATGTGAGAGCGACATCCCTCCTCAACATAAATGCGGGAGCGTTCTACTCTCTTCAACAGTAATGTGAGAGTGACCTACACTCCTCAACAGTAATGGGAGAGAGACCTACCCTCCTCAACAGTAATGAGAGAATGACCTACCCTCCTCAAAAGTAATGTGAGTGACCTAGATTCCTCAACAGTAATGTAAGAGCGACCTACCCTCCACAACAGTAATGTGAGGGCGATCTACCCTCCTCAACAGTAATATGAGAGACCTACCCTCCTCAACAATAATGTGAGAGTGACCTATCCTCCTTAATATAAAGTGTTAATGAACTACCCTCCTCAACATTAGTGTGAGAGAGACCTATTCTCCTTAATAGTAATGTGAGAGCGACCTACCCTCTTCAACGGTAATGTGAGAGCTACCAACCCTATTAACAAGTAATGTGTAAGCGACCTACTATCCTCGACAGTAATGTGAGAGCGACCTACCCTTCTCAACAATTATGTGAGAGTGATCTACACTCCTCAACAATAATGTGAAAGCGACTTATCCTCCTCAAAAGTAATGTGAGAGTGACCTACCGACTTTAACATTAATATGAGAATGACCTACCCTCCTCAACAATAATATGAGAGCGATCTACTCTCCTCAAAAGTAATGTAAGAGTGATCTACCCTCCTCAACAGTAATATGAGAGTGACCTATACTCCTCAACAGTATTGTGAGTGACCTACCCTACTCAACAGTAAAATGACAGCGACCTACCCTCAACAGTAATGTGAAAGTGACCTAACCTCCCCAACAGTAATGTGAGAGCGACCTACCCTCAACAGTAATGTGAGAGCGACCTACCTTCCTCAACAGTAATGTTCGAGTGAACTACCCTCCTTAACAGTAATATGAGCGTGACATACACTCCTCAACAATAATTTGAGTGTGACCACCCACCTCAACAGGAATATTCGAGAGCACTACTCTCCTCAAAATTAAAGTGAGAGTAACCTTCCCTCGTTAAAACTAATGAGAGAGCGAGCTACCCTTTTCAACAATAATGACAGAGCGACCTACCCTCCTCAACAGTAATGTGAGAGTGACCTACCTTCCTCAAGAGTAATGTAAGAGTGACTAAACCTCTACACATTAATGAAAGAGTGACCTACCCTCCTCAACAGTAGTGTGAGAGCGACCGACCCTCGTCAGAAGTAACGTGAGAATGACCTACTCTCCTCAAACAGTAATGTGAGAGTCACCTACCCTCCTCAAAAGTGATGAGAGAGTGACCTACCCTCCTCAGCAGAAATGTGAGTGACATACCCTCCTCTACAGTAATGAGAGAGCGACATATCCTCTTCAGAAGTAATGTAAGATCGACGTACCCTCCTCAACAGTAATTTCATTGTGACCTACCCTCCTCAAGAGTGATGAATTTGAGACCTACCCTCCTCAACAGTAATGTGAGAATGACCTACTCTCCTTAACATTAATGTGAAAGCGACCTACCCTCCTCAACAGCAATGTGAGAGTGACCTACCCTCCTCAACAGTAATGTGAGCGCGACGTACTCACCTCAACAGTAATGTGAAAATGAACTGCCCTCAACAGTAATGTGAGAGTGACCTACCCTCCTCAACAGTAATGTGAAAGTGACCTACACTTCTCAACATTAATATAAGGGCGACCTACCCTCCACAACAGTAATGTGAGAGTGACCTATCCTCCTCATCAGTAATGTGAGAGTGACCTACCCTCCTCAGCAGTAATGTGAGTGTAACCTACCCTCCTCAATAGTAATGAGAGACCAACTTGCCCTCTTCAAAATTAGTTTCATAGTGGCCTATCATCCTGAACAGTAATCATGAAAGTTACATAAACTCCTCAACAGTGATGTGAGAGCGACCAATTCCCCTCTACATTAATGTTAGAGCGACCTACTCTCCTCAACAGTAATGTAAGCGCAATGTACTCTCCTCAACAGTAATGTGTGAGGGACCTATCTTCCTCACCAGTAATGTGAGAGCGACTTCCTCTCCGAAAAAGTAATGTGAGAGCGACCTACCGACCTTAACATTATTGTGAGACTGAAATACACTCCTCAACAGTAATATGAGAGCGACCTACTCTCCTCAACAGTAATGTGGGAGTGACCTACATTCATCAACAGTAATGTATGAGTGACCTACCTTCCTCAACGGTAATGTGAGAGTGACCTACCCACAACAACAGTAATGAGAGAGTGACCTACCCTACTCAAGGGTGATGTGAGAGCGACCTACTCTCCTCAAAAGTAATATGAGAGCGACCTAACCTCCTCAACAGTAATGTGTGACCGACCTACTCGCCTCAGCTGGAATGTTAGAGAGGCGTACCCTCCTAAACAGAAATGTTTGAGTGACTTACTCTCCAAAACAATAATGTGAGAGTGAACTACCCTCCTCAACAGTGATGTTAAGAGCGACATACACTCCTCAACAGTAATGTGAGAGTGACCTCCCCTCCTCAACAGTAATGAGAGAGTGACCTACCCTCCTCAACAGTAATATAAGATCGGCCTACCCTCCTCAACAGTAATATGAGAGCGACCTCCCCTCCTCAACTGTAATGAGAGATTGACCTACCCTCTTCAAGAGTAATGTGAGAGTGACCTACCATCTTCAACATTAATGTTACCTTGACCTACCCACCTCAATATTAATGTGAGAGTGACCTACCTTCTTCAACAGTGATGTGCGAGTGACCTACCCTCCTCAAAAGTAATGTGAGGGCCACCTAACCTCCTCAACAGTAATATGTGACCGACCTACCCTCCTAAACAGGAATGTTAGAGAGACGTAGCCTCCTAAATAGAAATGTGTGAGTGACCTACCCTCCTGAACAGTAATGTGAGGGTGAACTGCCCTCCTCAACAGTGATGTGAGAGCGACATCCCTACTCAACATTCATGTGAGAGCGTTCTAATCTCTTCAACAGTGATGTGCGAGTGACCTACACTCCTCAACAGTAATATGATAGTGACCTACCCTCCTCAAAAGTAATGAGAGAGTGACCTACCCTCCTCAAAAGTAATGTGAGTGACCTAGACTCCTCAACAGTAATGAAAGAGCGACCTACCCTCCACAACAGTAATGTGAGGGCGATCTACCCTCCTCAACAGTAATATGAGGGACCACCTACCCGCCTCAACAATAATGTGAGAGTGACCTACCCTCCTTAATAATAATGTGAGAATGAACTACCCTTCTCAACATTAGTATGAGATTGACCTACTCTCCTTAACAGTAATGTGAGAGCGACCTACCCTCTTCAACGGTAATGTGAGAGCTACCAACCCTATTAACAAGTAATGTGTAAGCGACCTACTATCCTCGACAGTAATGTACGAGAGCGACCTATACTCCTCAACAGTAATATGAGAGTGACCTACTCTCCTCAACAGTAATGTGAGAGTGATCTACCCTCCTCAACAGTAATATGAGAGTGACCTACACTCCTCAGCAGTAATGTTAGTGACCTACCCTAAACAGTAAAATGACAGCGACCTAACCTCAACAGTAATGTGAAAGTGACCTAGCCTCCCAACAGTAATGTGAGAGCGACCTACCCTCCACAGTAATGTGACAGCGACCTACCCTCAACAGTAATGTGACAACGACCTACCTTCCTCAATAGTAATGTTAGAGTGAACTACCCTCCTCAACAGTAATATGAGCGTGACATACCCTCCTCAACAATGATGTGAGTGTGACCACCCACCTCAACAGTAATATGCGAGAGAACTACCCTCCTCAAAATTATAGTGAGAGTGACCTTCCCTCGTTAAAAGTAATAGGAGAGCGAGCTACCCTCTTCAACAATAATGATAGAGCGACCTACTCTCCTCATCAGTAGTGTGAGAGTGACCTACCCTCCTCAACAGTAGTGTGAGTGAGACCAACCCTCCTCAAAAGTAACGTGAAAATGACCTACTCTCCTCAACAGTAATGTGAGTCATGTACCCTCCTCAATAGTGATATGAGAGTGACCTACCCTCCTCAACAGTAATGTGAGCGCGACGTACTCGCCTCAACAGTAATGTGAAAATGACCTGCCCTCAACAGTAATGTAAGAGTGACCTACCCTCTTCAACCCTAATGTGAGAGTGACCTACACTCCTCAACATTAATATAAGGGCGACCTACCCTCCACAACAGTAATGTGAGAGTGACGTACCCTTCTCAGTAATGTGAGTGTAACTTACCCTCCTCACTAGTAATGTGAGACCAACCTACCCTCTTCAAAATTATTTCCTTAGTGACCTATTCCCCTGAAAAGTAATTTGAGAGCGACTTGCAGTCTTCAACGGTAATATGAAAGTTACCTAAATTCCTCAACAGTGATGTGAGAACGACCAATTTCCCTCTACATTAATGTGAGAACGACCTACTCTCCTCAACAGTAATGTAAGCGCCATGTACCCTCCTCAACAGTAATGTGTGAGGGACCTATCTTCCTCAACAGTAATGTGAGAGCGACTTCCTCTCCGAAAAAGTAATGTGAGAGCGACTTCCCCTCCGAAAAAGTAATGTGAGAGCGACCTACCGACCTTAACATTATTGTGAGACTGAAATACACTCCTCAACAGTAATATGAGAGCGACCTACTCTCCTCAACAGTAATGTGGGAGTGACCTACATTCATCAACAGAAATGTAAGAGTGACCTACCTTCCTCAACGGTAATGTGAGAGTGACCTACCCTCCACAACAGTAATGAGAGAGCGACCTACCCTCCTGAATAGTAATCTGAGAGAGACCTACCCTCCTCAACAGTAATATGAGTGACCTACCCCCCTCAACAGTAATGTGAGATTCACCTACCCTCCTCAACACTAATGCAAGAGACACCTACCCTCCTCATCAGTAATATGAGTGACCTACCCTCCTTAAAAGTAATGAGAGAGCGACCTAAACTCCTCAGCAGTAATGTGAGAGCCACCACCCCTCCTTAACAGTTATATGAGAGCAACTTACTCTTCTCAAAAGTAATGTGAGATTGACCTAACCTCCTCAACAGTAATGAGAGCGACCTATCCTTATCAACAGTAACGTCAGTATGACCTAACCTCCTCAAGAGTAATGTGAGAGCGACCTAGCCTCCAAAATATGAATGCGAGAGTGACCTACCCTCATCAACAGTAATATGAGTGACCCACCTCCTTACCAGTAATGAAAGAGTGACCTACCCTCCTCAACAGTAATGTGTGAGACACCTACCCTCTTCAACAATAATGTGAGTGACCTACCTTCCTTAACAGTAATGAGAGAGCGACGTGCCCTCCTCAACAGTAATGTAAGAGCGACCACCCCTCCTCAACAGTAATGTGAGAGCGATTTACCCTCCTCAAAAGTAATGTGAGAGTGACCTACCCTCCTTAACAGTAATGTGCGAGCGACCTGCCCTTCTCAACAGTAATGTGAGAACTACCACCCCTCCTCAACAGTAATGTGAGAGCGACTTATCCTCCTCAAAAGTAATGTCCGAGCGACCTACCCTCCTCAACAGTATTGTGAGAGCGACCATCCCTCCAGAACAGTAATGTGAAAGCGACCTACCGATCTCAACAGTAATGTGAAAGTGATCTCTCCTCCTCAACAATAATGTGAGAGCGATCTACCGACATCAACAGTGATGTAGGAGTGACATACCTTCTTCCAGAGAAATGTGAGCGCGACGTATTCTACTCAACAGTAATGTGAGAGTGACCTACCCTCATCAGTAATGTGCAAGTGACCTACCCTCCTCAATAGTAAAGTGAAAGTAACCTACCCACCTCAACAGTTATATGAGAGACACCTACCCTTCTGAATAGTAATGTGAGAGTGACCTACCCTTCTCAACAGTGATATGAGTGCGACCTACCCTCCTCAAGAGTAATGAGTACGTGATCTACACGCCTCAACGGTAATGTAAGAGTGACCTACCCTCCTCAATATTAATACGAGTGACTTACCCTCATCTAAAGTAATGTAAGAGAGACCTAAGCTCCTCAACAGCAATGAGTGAATGACCTACACTCATCAACAGTAATATGAGAGTGACCTACCCTCCTATACAGCAATGTGAGACTGACCTACCCTACTCAACAGTAATGTAAGAGTGACCTACCCTCCACAACAGAAATATGAAAACGACCAGCCCTCCCAACAGTAATGCGAGTGACCTACCCACCTAAGCAGTAATGTGATAGTGACCTACTCTCATCAACAGTAAAATGACAGCGACATATCCTCAACACTAATGTGAAAGTGACCTAACCTCCTCAACAGTAATGTGAGAGTGACCTACAATCCTCAACAGTAATATGAGAGCGACCTACCCTCCTCAATAGTAATGTGAGAGTGAACTACCCCCTCAATACTAATATGAGAGTGACATACCCTCATTAACAATAATGTGAGTGTGACCTACCCTCCCCAATAATAATATGCGAGAGTACTACCCTCCTCAAAAGTAAAGTGAGAGTGACCTTCCCTCGGTAACAGTAATTAAAGAGCGAACTTCCCTCCTCAACAGTAATCATAGAGCGACCTACCCTCCTCAACAGTAATGTGAGAGTGACATACCCTCCTCAACAGTAATGTGAGACTGACTAACCCTCCTACACATTAATGAGACAGTGGCCTACCCTCCTGAACAATAGTGTGACAGCAACCGACTCTCCGCAGAAGTAACGAGAGAATGACCTACTCTCCTCACGGTAATGTGAGAGTCACCTACCCTCCTCAACAGCGATGTGAGAGTGACCTACCATCCTCAACAGTAATGTGAATGACCTATCCTCCTCAACAGCAATGTGAGAGCGATATATTCTCCTCAAAAGTAATGTAAGAGCGACCTACCCTCCTCAAGAGTTATGAGTTTGAGACCTACCTTCCTCAACAGTAATGTGAGAATGACCTACGCTCCTCAGCAGTAATGTGACAGCGAGGTACCATCCTCAACAATAATGTGAGAGCGACATACCCTCCTCAACAGTAATGTGAGAATGACCTACCCTAATCAACAGTAATGTGAGCGCAACGCACTCTCCTCAATAGTAATGTGAAAATGACCTGCCCTCAACAGTAATGTGAGAGTGACCTACCCTCCTCAACATTAATATAAGGGAGACCTTCCCTCCACAACAGTAATGTGAAAGTAACCTACCCTCCTCATCAGTAATGTGATTGTGATCTACCCTCCTAAGCAGTAATGTGAGTGTAACCTACCCTCCTAAATATTAATGTGAAACCAACCTTCCCTCCTCAAAATTAGTTTAAGAGCGACCTATTCACCTGAACGTAATGTGAGAGCGACCTACACTTTTCAACGGTAATGTGGGGGTTACTTAACCTCCTCAACAGTGATGTGAGAGCGACCTACTCCCCTCTACAGTAATGTGAGAACGACCTACTCTCCTCATCAGTAATGTAAGCGCAATATACTCTCCTCAACAGTAGTGTATGAGTGACCTGCCCTCCTCAACAATAATGTGAGAGCGACTTACCCTCCGCAAAAGTAATATTAGACCGACCTCCCGACCTTAACATTAATGTGAGAGTGAAATACACGTCTCAAGGGTAATATGTGAGCGACCTACTCTCCTCATCAGTAATGTGGGAGTGACCTTCCCTACCCAACAATAATGTAAGAGTGACCTACCCTCAATGGCAATGTGAGAGTGACCTACCCTCCACAACAGTAATGAGAGAGCGACCTACCCTCCTGAATAATAATGTGAGAGTAACCTACCCTCCTAAACAGTAATAAGAGTGACCTACCCTCCACAACAGAAATGTGAGATTCACCTACCCTCCTCAACAGTAATGCGAGAGACACCTACCCTCCTCAACAGTAATAAGAAAGTGACCTACTCTCCTTAACAATAAAGAGAGAGCGACCTACCTTCCTCAACAGTAATGTGAGAGCAACCACCTTCCCTTAACAGTTATGTGAGAGCGACTTACCCTCCTCTAAATTAATGTGAGAGTGACCTACCATCCTTAACAGTATTGTGAGATCAAACTACCCTCCTCAACATTAATTTTAGAACTACCACCCCTCCTCAACAGTAATATGATAGCGAACTACCCTCCTCAAATGTAATGTGAGAGCGACCTACCCTCCTCAAATGTAATGTGAGAGCGACCTACCCTCCTCATCAGTATTGTGAGAGCGACCTCTCCTCCTCAACACAGTAATGTAAAAGCGACCTACCGTCCTCAACTGTAATATGAGAGTGACCTACCTTCCTCAACAGTAATTTGAGAGCGATTTTCCCTCCGCAAAAGAAATCAGAGTGACCTATCCACATTAACAGTAATGTGAGGGTGACCTCCCGACCTCAACATTAGTTTGAGAGTGACCTACACTCCTCAACAGTAATATGACAATGATCTTCTCTCCTCAACATTAATGTGAGAGTGACCAACCCTCCTCAACAGTAGTGAGAGCGACCTATCCTCATCAACAGTAATATCAGTGTGACCTACTCTCCTCAAGAGTGTGAGAGCGACCTAGCCTCCAAAATAGGAATGTGAGAGTGACCTACCCTTATCAACAGTAATATGAGTGACCCACCCACATTAACAGTAATGTAAGAGTGACCTACCCTCCTCACCAGTAATGTGAGAGACACATACCCTCCTCATCAATTATGTGAGTGACCTACCTTCCTTAACAATAATGAGAGAGTAACCTGCCCTCCTCAACAGTAATGTAAGAGCGACCACCCCTCCTCAACAGTAATCTGAGAGCGTCTTATCCTCCTCAAAAGTAATGTTAAAGCGACCTACCCTCCTCAAAAGGATTGTGAGAGCGACCATCCCTCCTAAACAGTAATGTGAAAGCGACCTACCGATCTCAACAGTAATGTGAAAGTGATCTCCCCTCCTCAACAGTAATGTGAGAGCGACTAACCCTCCTCAACAGTAATGTGAGAGCGACCTCAACAGTAATTTAGGAGTGACCTACCCTCTTCCAGAGAAATGTGAGCGCGACGTACTCTCCTCAACAGTAATATTAGAGTGACATACCCTCATCAGTTATGTGCAACTGACCTACCCTCCTCAACAGTAATGTGAGAGTGACCTACCCTCCTCAAGAGTTATTTGAGAGACACCTACCCTCCTGAATAGTAATGTGAGAGTGACCTACCCTTCTCAACTGTGATATGAGTGCGACCTACCCTCCTCAAGAGTAATGAGTGCGTGATCTACACGCCTCAACGGTAATGTGTGAGTGACCTACCCTCCTCAATATCAAAATGAGTGACCTACCCTCTTCTAAAGTAATGTAAGAGAGACCTAACCTCCTCAACAGCAATGAGTGAATGACCTACACTCTTCAACAGTAATATGAGAGTGACCTACCCTCCTATACAGTAATGTGAGACTGACTTACAATACTCAACAGTAATGTAAAAGCGGCCTAAACTCCTTAACAGTAATATGAGAACAACCAGCCATCCCCAACAGTAATGAGAGTGACCTGCCCACCTTAACAGTAATGTGAGAGTGACCTACCCTCCTCAAAAGTAATATGAGAGCGACCTAACCTCCTTAACAGTAATGTGTGACCAACCTACCCTCCTGAACAGGAATATGAGAGAGACGTACCCTCCTAAACGTACCCTCCTAAGACGTGCCCTAATGTGTGAGTGGCCTACCCTCCTGAAGAGTAAGGTGAGAGTGAAGTACCCTCCTCAACAGTGATGTGAGAGCGACCTACCCTCCTCAACATTAATGCGAGAGTGTTCTACTCTATTCAACAGTAATATGAGATTGACCTACACTCCTCAACAGTAATATGAGAGTGACCTACCTTCTTCAACAGTAATGTGAGAGGAACATACACTGCTCAACAGTAATATAGGAGTGATCTACTCTCCTCAACAGTAATGTGAGAGTGACTTGCCCTCTTCAGTTTAGAGCTACCTCCCCTCCTCAACAGTAGTTTGAGATTGACCTACCCTCCGCAACAGTAATGTGGGATCAATCTACCCTGTTCAACAGTAATAGAGGAGTGATCTACTATCCTCAACATTAACGTAAGAGCGACCTACCCTCCTCAACAGCGATGTGAGAGAGAAGTACCATCTACAACAGTAATGTGAGAGTGACATGCCCTCCTTAGCAGAAATGTGAGAGTAACCTATCTATCTCAACAGTAATGTGAGAGTGATCCTCAGAAGTAATGTAAGAGTGACCTACTCTCCTCAACAGTAATGTGAAAGTGAACTACCCTCCTCAACAGTAATGTGAGAGTGACCTACTCTCTTCAACAGTAATATGAGTGACCTTCCCTGCTCAACATTAATGAGAGAGTGACTTATCCTCCTCAACAGTAGTGTGAGAGCGACCGACCCTCCTCAACATTAATGTGAGAGCGACCGACCCTCCTCAATAGTAATGTGAGAGCGACACATCCTCCTCAACAGTAATGTAAGATCGACCTATCCTCCTCAACACCAATGTGAGAGTGACCTACCCTCCTCAACAGCGAGATGTGAATGACCTACGCTTCTCAGCAGTAAATAGAGAGTGACCTACCATCCTCAATACTAATGTGAGAGCGACCCGCACTCCTCAAAAATAATGTGAGATCGATCTACAATCCTCAACAACAATGTGAGAGTGACCTACCCTTCTATACAGTAATGTGAGAATAATCTACCTTCCTCAACATTAATGTGAGAGTGACCTACCCTCTTCAACAGAAATGTGAAAGCGACCTACCCTCTTCTAAAATAATGTGAGAGCGACCTACCCTACTCAACAGTAATGTGAGAATGACCTACCCTCCTGAACATTAATATGAGATTGAACTACCCTCCTCAACAGTGATGTGAGAGCGACACACCCTCTTCAACAGTATTATGTGACCGACCTACCCTCCTCAACAGAAACGTGAGAGAGACCTACCGTCCTCAACAGTAATGTGAGAGTGACCTTCCCTCCTCAACAGTAATGTGAGTGACCTATCCTACGCGGCAGTAATGTGAGAGTGACCTATCCTCCACAACAGTAAAGTGAGAGTGACCTATACACCTCAACAGTAATGTGAGAAAGACACACCCTCCTCACCAATAACGTGAGAACGACCTACTTTCGTCACCAGTACTGTGAGAGTGACCTACCCTCAACAGTAATGTGAGAGTTACCTATCCTCCTCAGCAGTTATGTGAGAGCTACCTTTTCTCCTCAACAGTAATGTGAGAGTGACCTACCCTCAACAGTAATGTAAGAATGACCTACCCTTCTCATCAGTAATGTGAGTGACCTACCCACCTCAAGAGTAATGTGAGAGTGACCTACCTTCGTCAACAGTAATGTGAGAGCCAACTGCTCTCCTTAACAGTAATGTGAGAGTGAACTATCCTCCTCAACATAAATGTGAGAGTGACCTACCCTCTTCAACAGTAATGTGAAAGAGACCAACTCTCCTCAACCTCCTCAACAGTTATATGAGAGTGACCTAACCTCCTCAACAATAATGTGAGAGCGACCTACTCTCCTCAACAGTAATGTGAGAGTGAATTACCCTGCGAGCCTGGCTGATCACCCGGGAGAGCTGCATCTGCGTCATGTTAGCCTCTCGTCCGTCCGCTGCCACCCGGAACACCCCCGTCGCCCAGGGAGGCCACACGTGACCTATAAGCTGAATAAATGACCAATGTGGTAAAATCTGGGTTCGGAATAAGTGTCTCGTGTAGCAATATATCTTTCACTCCGTAACCTAAACTTACCGTTAAGATGGTGTTGGCTAAGGCGCCTCCGTCAGTAACTAGGAATACGGAGCAACGGGAATCATATCTGCTTGCTAGTACATCGTCTACCGCCCGAGCTACTGATGGTATGGTGGTGTCATGTATGGCTGCCAGTCAAGCAAGTCGTTGTTGATGAAAGCGAGAAATATATAGATGCTTTAGTGTCACATTTACAGAAGCTATGGCAGGAGTCTCGACTGTGAAGACATATGTATACAGATACCATTCAAGTTAATTAGAAAAATGATATGTCTGACTCAAACGAAGACAGAATTAGAGAAAGAGAACGTAATATAAGATTTTTCGTTACCATATGGCCAAAGCGGCTGAGCCTTAGCCTGGAAGATGCCAGTGGTCGAGAACAGCAGAAACCAAGTCACAGCCCACATTGTCACTGTCGACCAAGACTGATGAAAAGTTAGGGATATTATGAGAATTCGGAGTAATATTGCCCCTAAAACATGTACACACAATTACATCTACAACTTGACCTTCGCTTAGAAACTATATAAACTATTCCACCCATATGCGTTGTGGTCGAACCCAGACCATTTGAATGATAAACAGTGAGCGAAGACCGTTACATTACACTTATTAAAGAAAAGCTTTCTATCTCAGACCTCCTTTTCTGTGATAGAATATGTACATTTTCTGTCTAACTATCTATCAACAATCATTACCTTCCAAGGGACTATTAAGATACACTTGGCCTCTCAAAATTTTCAAATGCAACGATAACCCTTACTCAGTGATATAGTGTAGAGGTACTTTATAATTCATAATTTGTATCACCAGCTGGGACTAAAGTCTCTGTTCTCTCCTCCTCTACACACAAAACTTTTCCGTTGCATTCGATCAGAATTCATACGTTTGGATTTCTGTTCTATTGGGATCTATGATCCCAGTATATTCATTCCTCTGTTCACCTTTCCCACTTTTTATCTTCATGTGAGTTCATAAATATGAAGACAAAGACGATTACATGGCTTAATGGTAAAGTACTCCACTACTCACTCTAACTCACCTTTGACACTGTGTCAGGCGTTCCTTCCCTAGAACAGCTAACCTCCTGTGCACCATCACACCTGCCTCCCTGTTTGGAATACTTGGCTGTATCTCCAACAATGAACCCAAGATGTCCATAGGCTCTTGATGAATTAAGACCCATTACTCTCCCAGATCCCATCTCAGTTTGACGCCATCCTTCCTAACGGTTAGACGTGCCTTGTGTTCTTTGCAACACAATTCACTGGATCGGACCTATTGTTCTTTTTGTTGTAATTTTTCGTTGTTCTATAATTGCATTGTTTCAAACAGAACTTCACTGCGTGCTTAAAAGTTTTAGCCAGCTGACAAAGTGCTATAAACTTTAAGGTAAAAAAGAAAAAAAAAAGAACATTCCTACACGTGCGCTTGGGAAACACTGCGCGGATTTTTGGAATGTGTAACTCTTGTGAGCCTAACATACAAGGTCTGCCGCTCCTCTGTGTGTTTTTTTTCTTTTAGTAAGTTTAGTTATTGGTAATCTAAATTTCTGTTTATCATTGCAGCCTGCCAGTAGGTCAGCAGTGTTCTCTGTGCAGTGGGAGGTTTGACTATCAGTTTCACGCTAATCTTGCGATTCCTTTAATTCATACAGGTTTCACCGGCTGCAGTTACTGAGAAAATAACTGTTCTAATACACAGGTTAGATGTCCTTCAGAACGTTGTCGAATCCAGCTTGCTGAGAGAATTTGGAAATGAGCCATCATCATCGGAAAACAGCGCTATGGGTTTTCAGACAGTTCAATGTAGTCATTTTTCTCCCGCTATGGAAAGCCAACCCTTCCAGATGGTAAACATGTTTACCAAATGGCGTCCTAGCTTCGTCTCTTCGATGTATATCAACTGACTATTATATTTCTCTCTTGTGTCTCCCCTGATGATGTGATTATTACACGAAAGTGCACTTGGGAACTTTTCATGTTTCATTTTCCCCGTGGACTCATAGGAATATCTTGATCACGCGCAAAATTGTGATCTTTTCCAATATATATATATATATATATATATATATATATATATATATATATATATATATATATATATATATATTTTTTTTTTTTTTTGCTTTGTCGCTGTCTCCCGCGTTTGCGAGGTAGCGCAAGGAAACAGACGAAAGAAATGGCCTAACCCACCCCCATACACATGTATATACATACGTCCACACACGCTAATATACATACCTACACAGCTTTCCATGGTTTACCCCAGACGTTTCATATGCCCTGATTCAATCCACTGACAGCACGTCAACCCCGGTATACTACATCGATCCAATTCACTCTATTCCTTGCCCTCCTTTCAACCTCCTGCATGTTCAGGCCCCGATCACACAAAATCTTTTTCACTCCATCTTTCCACCTCCAATTTGGTCTCCCACTTCTCCTCGTTCCCTCCACCTCCGACACATATATCCTCTTGGTCAATCTTTCCTCACTCATTCACTCCATGTGCCCAAAACATTTCAAAACACCCTCTTCTGCTCTCTCAACCACGCTCTTTTTATTTCCACACATCTCTCTTACCCTTACGTTACTTACTCGATCAAACCACCTCACACCACACATTGTCCTCAAACATCTCATTTCCAGCACATCCATCCTCCTGCGCACAACTCTATCCATAGCCCACGCCTCGCAAACATACAACATTGTTGGAACCACTATTCCTTCAAACATACCCATTTTTGCTTTCCGAGATAATATATATATATATATATATATATATATATATATATATATATATATATATATATATATATATATATATATATATATATATATATATATATATATATATATATATATATATATATATATATATATATATATATATATATATATATATATATATATATATATATATATATATATATATATATATATATATATATATATATATATATATATATACATATATATATAAATATATATATATATATATATATATATATATATATATATATATATATATATATATATATATATATATATATATATATATATATATATACATATATATATATATATATATATATATATATATATATATATATATATATATATATATATATACATATATATATATATATATATATATATATATATATATATATATATATATTTTTTTTTTTTTTTTTCAAACTATTCGCCATTTCCCGCGTTAGCGAGGTAGCGTTAAGAACAGAGGACTGGGCCTTTTTTGGAATATCCTCACCTGGCCCCCTCTGTTCCTTCTTTTGGAAAATTAAAAAAAAAACGAGAGGGGAGGATTTCCAGCCCCCCGCTCCCTCCCCTTTTAGTCGCCTTCTACGACACGCAGGGAATACGTGGGAAGTATTCTTAATCCCCTATCCCCAGGGATAATATATATATATATATATATATATATATATATATATATATATATATATATATAAAGTAAATTCTAGATTGATATGGGTAAAACTGAAAGTTGTTGGGGAGAGATGGGTGATTATTGGTGCATATGCACCCAGGCATGAGAAGAAAGATCATGAGAGGCAAGTGTTTTGGGAGCAGCTGAATGAGTGGGTTAGTGGGTTTGATGCACAAGACCGGGTCATAGTGATGGGTGATTTGAATGCAAAGGTGAGTAATGTGGCAGTTGAGGGAATAATTGGAATACAGGGGGTGTTCAGTGTTGTAAATGGAAATTGTGAAGAGCTTGTAGATCTATGTGCTGAAAAAGGACTGGTGATTGGGAATACCTGGTTTAAAAAGCGAGATATACATTAGTATACGTATGTAAGTAGGAGAGATGGCCAGAGAGCGTTATTGGGTTACGTGTTAATTGATAGGCGCGCGAAAGAGACTTTTGGATGTTAATGTGCTGAGAGGTGCAACTGGAGGGATGTCTGATCATTATCTTGTGGAGGCGAAGGTGAAGACTTGTAACGGTTTTCAAAAAAGAAGAGAGAATGTTGGGGTGAAGGGAGTGGTGAGAGTAAGTGAGCTTGGGAAGGAGACTTGTGTGAGGAAGTACCAGGAGAGACTGAGTACAGAATGGAAAAAAGAGAGAACAAAGGAGGTAAGGGGAGTGGGGTAGGAATGGGATGTATTTAGGGAAGCAGTGATGGCCTGCGCAAAAGATGCTTGTGGCATGAGAAGCGTGGGAGGTGGGTTGATTAGAAAGGGCAGTGAGTGGTGGGATGAAGAAGTAAGATTATTAGTGAAAGAGAAGACAGAGGGATTTGGATGATTTTTGCAGGGAAAAAATGCAAATGAGTGGGAGATGTATAAAGGAAAGAGGCAGGAGGTCAAGAGTATTGTGCAAGATGTGAAAAAGAGGGTAAATGAGAGTTGGGGTGAGAGAGTATCATTAAATTTCAGGGAGAATAAAAAGATTTTCTGCAAGGAGGTAAATAAGTTGCGTAAGACAAGGGAGTAAATGGGAACTTCAGTGAAGGGGGCTAATGGGAAGGTGATAACAAGTAGTGGTGATGTGAGAGGGAGATGGAGTGAGTATTTTGAAGGTTTGTTGAATGTGTTTGATGATAGAGTGGCAGATATAGGGTGTTTTGGTCGAGGTGGTGTGCAAAGTGAGAGGGTTAGGGGAAATGAGTTGGTAAACAGAGAAGAGGTAGTAAAAGCGTTTGGAAGATGAAAGCCGGCAAGGCAGCAGGTTTGGATGGTATTGCAGTGGAATTTATTAAATAAGGGGTTGACTGTATTGTTGACTGATTGGTAAGGTTATTTAATGTATGTTTGATTCATGGTGAGGTGCCTGAGGATTGGCGGAATGCTTGCATAGGGCGATTGTACAAAGGCAAAGGGGATAAGAGTGAGTGCTCAAATTACAGAGGTATAAGTTTGTTGAGCATTCCTGGTAAATTATATGAGAGGGTATTGATTGAGAGGGTGAAGGCATGTACAGAGCATCAGATTGGAAAAGAGCACTCTGGTTTCAGAAGTGGTAGAGGATGTGTGGATCAGGTGTTTGCTTTGAAGAATGTATGTGAGAAATACTTAGAAAAACAAATGGATTTGTATGTAGCATTTATGGATCTGGAGAAGGCATATGATAGACGTGATAGAGATGCTCTGTGGAAGGTATTAAGAATATATAGTGTGGGAGGCAAGTTGTTAGTAGCAGTGAAAAGTTTTTATCGAGGATGTAAGGCATGTGTACGTGTAGGAAGAGAGGGAAGTGATGATTTCAGTGAATGTAGGTTTGCGGCAGGGGTGTGTGATGTCTCTATGGTTGTTTAATTTGTTTATGGGTGGGGTTGTTTGGGAGGTGAATGCAAGAGTTTTGGAAAGAGGGACAAGTATGCAGTCTGATGTTGATGAGAGAGCTTGGTAAGTGAGTCAGTTGTTGTTCGCTGATGATACAGCGCTGGTGGTTGATTCATGTGCGAAACTGCAGAAGCTGGTGACTGAGTTTGGTAAAGTATGTGAAAGAAGAAAGTTAAGAGTAAATGTGAATAAGAGCAAGGTTATTAGGTACAGTAGGGTTGAGGGTCAAGTCAATTGGGAGGTAAGTTTGAATGGAGAAAAACTGGAGTAAAGTGCTTTAGATACCTGGGAGTGGATCTGGCAGCGGATGGAACCATGGAAGCGGAAGTGAATCATAGGGTGGGGGAGGGGGCGAAAATTCTGGAAGTTTTGAAGAATATTTGGAAGTCGAGAACATTATCTCGGAAAGCAAAAATGGGTATGTTTGAAGGAATAGTGGTTCCAACAATGTTGTATGGTTGCGAGGCGTGGGCTATGGATAGAGTTGTGCGCAGGAGGGTGGATGTGCTGGAAATGAGATGTTTGAGGACAATATGTGGTGTGAGGTGGTTTGATCGAGTAAGTAATGTTAAGGTAAGAGAGATGCGTGGAAATAAAAAGAGCGTGGTTGAGAGAGCAGAAGAGGGTGTTTTGAAATGGTTTGGTCACATGGAGAGAATGAGTGAGGAAAGATTGACCAAGAGGATATATGTGTCAGAGGTGGAGGGAACGAGGAAAAGTGGGAGACCAAATTGGAGGTGGAAAGATGGAGTGAAAGAGATTTTGAGTGATCGGGGCAGGAACATGCAGTAGGGTGAAAGGCGTGCATGGAAGAGAGGGCATTGGAATGATGCGATATAACGGGGTCGACGTGCTTCAGTGGATTGAACCAGGGCATGCGAAGCGTCTGGGGCAATCCATGGAAAGTTCTGTGGTGTCTGGATGTGGAAAGGGAGCTGTGGTTTTAGTGCATTATGACATGACAGCTAGAGACTAAATGTGAACGAATGGAGCTTTTGTTGTCTTTTCCTAGCGCTACCTCGTACACATGAGGGGGGGAGTGGGTTGTTATTCCATGTGTGGCGGGATGGCGATGGGAATAAATAAAGGCAGACAGAATGAATTATGTACATGTGTATATTTGTATACATATGTGTGTGTATATATATGTGTACATCGAGATGTATGGGTATGTATATAGCGTGTGTGGGCGAGTATGTATATACATGTGTATGTGGGTGGGTTGGGTCATTCTTTCGTCTGTTTCCTTGCGCTACCTCGCTAACGCGGGAGACAGCGATAAAGCAAATATATATATATATATATATATATATATATATATATATATATATATATATATATATATATATATGTACAGAGCATGTACAGAGCATCAGATTGGGGAAGAGCAGTGTGGTTTCAGAAGTGGTGGAGGATGTGTGGATCAGGTGTTTGCTTTGAAGAATGTTTGTGAGAAATATTTAGAAAAGCAAATGGATTTGTATGTAGCATTTATGGATCTGGAGAAGGCATATGATAGAGTTGATAGAGATGCTCTGTGGAAGGTATTAAGAATATATGGTGTGGGAGGCAAGTTGTTAGAAGCAGTGAAAAGTTTTTATCGAGGATGTAAGGCATGTGTACGTGTAGGAAGAGAGGAAAGTGATTGGTTCTCAGTGAATGTAGGTTTGCGGCAGGGGTGTGTGATGTCTCCATGGTTGTTTAATTTGTTTATGGATGGGGTTGTTAGGGAAGTGAATGCATATATATTTATACATATATATATATATATATATATATATATATATATATATATATATATATATATATATATATATATATATATATATTTTTTTTTTTTATACTTTGTCGCTGTCTCCCGCGTTTGCGAGGTAGCGCAAGGAAACAGACGAAAGAAATGGCCCAACCCCCCCCCCCCATACACATGTATATACATACGTCCACACACGCAAATATACATACCTACACAGCTTTCCTTGATTTACCCCAGACGCTTCACATGCCTTGATTCAATCCACTGACAGCACGTCAGCCCCGGTATACCACATCGCTCCAATTCACTCTATTCCTTCCCCTCCTTTCACCCTCCTGCATGTTCAGGCCCCGATCACACAAAATCTTTTTCACTCCATCTTTCCACCTCCAATTTGGTCTCCCTCTTCTCCTTGTTCCCTCCACCTCCGACACATATATCCTCTTGGTCAATCTTTCTTCACTCATCCTCTCCATGTGCCCAAACCACTTCAAAACACCCTCTTCTGCTCTCTCAACCACGCTCTTTTTATTTCCACACATCTCTCTTACCCTTACGTTACTCACTCGATCAAACCACCTCACACCACACATTGTCCTCAAACATCTCATTTCCAGCACATCCATCCTCCTGCGCACAACTCTATACATAGCCCACGCCTCGCAACTATACAACATTGTTGGAACCACTATTCCTTCAAACATACCCATTTTTGCTTTCCGAGATAATGTTCTCGACTTCCACACATTCTTGAAGGCTCCCAGAATTTTCGCCCCCTCCCCCACTTTATGATTCACTTCCGCTTCCATGGTTCCATCCGCTGCCAGATCCACTCCCCGATATCTAAAACACTTTACTTCCTCCAGTTTTTCTCTATTCAAACTTACCTCCCAATTGACTTGACCCTCAACCCTACTGTACCTAATAACCTTGCTCTTATTCACATTAACGCTTAACTTTCTTCTTTCACACACTTTACCAAACTCAGTCACCAGATTCTGCAGTTTCTCACATGAATCAGCCACCAGCGCTGTATCATCAGCGACCAACAACTGACTCACTTCCCAAGCTCTCTCATCCACAACAGACTTCATACTTGCCCCTCTTTCCAGTGTCTCGGATTCACCTCACTAACAACCCCAACCATAAACAAAGTAAACAACCATGGAGACATCACACACCCCTTCAGCAAACCTACATTCACTGAGAACCAATCACTTTCCTCTCTTCCTACACGTACACATGCCTTACATCCTCGATAAAAACTTTTCACTGCTTCTAACAACTTGCCTCCCACACCATATATTCTTAATACCTTCCACAGAGCATCTCTATCAAGTCTATCATATGCCTTCTCCAGATCCATAAATGCCACATATAAATCCATTTGCTTTTCTAAGTATTTCTCACATACATTCTTCAAAGCAAACACCTGATCCACACATCCTCTACCATTTCTGAAACCACACTGCTCTTCCCCAATCTGATGCTCTGTTCATGCCTTCGACCTCTCAATCAATACCCTCCCACATAATTAACCAGGATTACTCAACAAACTTATACCTCTGTAATTTGAGCACTCACTTTTATCCCCTTTGCCTTTGCACAATGGCACTATGCAAGCATTCCGCCAATACTCAGGCACCTCATCATGAATCATACATACATTAAATAACCTTACCAACCAGTCAACAATACAGTCACCCCCTTTTTAAATAGATTCCACTGCAATACCATCCAAACCTGCTGCCTTGCCGGCTTTCATCTTCCGTAAAGCTTTTACTACCTCTTCTCTATTTACCAAATCATTTTCCCTAACCCTCTCACTTTGCACACCACCACGACCAAAACACCCTATAACTGCCACTCTATCATCAAACACATTCAACAAACCTTCAAAATACTCGCTCCATCTCCTTCTCACATCACCACTACTTGTTATCATCTCCCCATTAGCCCCCTTCACTGAAGTTCCCATTTGCTCCCTTGTCTTACGCACTTTATCTACCTCCTTCCAAAACATCTTTTTATTCTCCCTGAAATTTAATGATACTCTCTCACCCTAACTCTCATTTGCCCATTTTTTCACCTCTTGCACCTTTCTCTTGACCTCCTGCCTCTTTCTTTTATATCTCTCCCACTCATTTGCATTTTTTCACTCCAAAAATCGTCCAAATGCCTCTCTCTTCTCTTTCACTAATAATCTAACTTCTTCATCTTACCACTCACTACCTTTCCTAATCAACCCACGTCCCACTCTTCTCATGCCACAAGCATCTTTTTCGCAAGCCAACACTGCTTCCCTAAATACATCCCATTCCTCCCCCACTCTCCTTACCTCCTTTGTTCTCACCTTTTTCCATTCTCTACTCAGTCTCTCCTGGCACTTCCTCACACAAGTCTCCTTCTTAAGCTCACTTACTCTCACCACTCTCTTCACTCCAACATTCTCTCTCCTTTTCTGAAAACCCCCACAAATCTTCACCTTCGCCTCAAGAAGATAATGATCAGACAACCCTACAGTTGCACATCTCAGCACATTAGCATCCAAAAGTCTCTCTTTCGTGCGTCTATCAATTAACACGTAATCCAATAACGCTCTCTGGCCATCTCTCCTACTTACATACGTATACTTATGTATATCTCGCTTTTTAAACCAGGTATTCCTAATCATCAGTCCTTTTTCAGCACATAAATCTAGAAGCTCTTCACCATTTCCATTTACAACACTGAACACTCCATGAATACCAATTATTCCCTCAACTGCCACATTACTCACCTTTGCATTCAAATCACCCATCACTATAACCCGGTCTTGTGCATCAAAACCACTAACACACTCATTCAGCTGCTCCCAAAACACTTGCCTCTTATGATCTTTCTTCTCATGCCCAGGTGCATATGCACCAATAATCACCCATCTCTCTCCATCAACTTTCAGTTTTACACATATCAATCTAGAATTTACTTTCTTACACTCTATCACATACTCTCACAACTCCTGATTCAGGAGTAGTGCTACTCCTTCCCTTGCTCTTGTCCTCTCAGTAACCCCTGACTTTACTCCCAAGACATTCCCAAACCACTCTTCCCCTTTACCCTTGAGCTTCGTTTCACTCAGAGCCAAAACATCCAGGTTCCTTTCCTCGAACATACTACCTATCTCTCCTTTTTTCTCATCTTGGTTACATCCACACACATTTAGACATCCCAATCTGAGCCTTCGAGGAGGATGAACACTCCTCGCGTGAGTCCTTCTTCTGTTTCCCCTTTTAGAAAGTTTAAATACAAGGAGGGGAGGGTTTCTGGACCCCCGCTCCCGTCCCCTTTAGTCGCGTTCTACGACACATGAGGAATGCGTGGGAAGTATTCTTTCTCCCCTATCCCAGGGATGTATATATATATATAATATATATATATATATATATATATATATATATATATATATATATATATATATATATATATATATATATATATATATACTTTTTTTTACCCATTTTCTTCCGAGATAACGTTTTCGCCTTCCACACATTTTTCAACGCCCCCAGAACTTTCGCCCCCTCCTTCACCCTGTGACTCACTTCCGCTTCCATGGTTCCATCTGCTGCCAAATCCACTCCCAGATACCTAAGACACTTTACTTTCCCCAGTTTACTCAATTCAAACATACCTCTCAGTTGACTAGTTCCTCAACCCTACTGTACCTAATAACCTTGCTCTAATTCACATTTATTCTCAGCTCTCTTTTTTCATACGCTCTACCAAACTCAGCCACCAGCTTCTTCAGCTTCTCAACCGAATCAGCCACCAGCGATGTATCATGAGCGAACAACAACCGACACACTTTCCAAGCCCTCTCATCCACAACAGACTGCATAGTTGACCCTCTCTCCAAAACTCTTGCATTACCTCACTAACAACCCCATCCATAAACAAATTAAACAACCATGGAGACATCACGCACCGATGCCGCAAACCAACACTAAATGAGAACCAATCACTTTCCCCCTCTTCTCACGCGTACACATACCTTACATCCTCGATAAAAACTTCTCACTGCTTCTAACAACTTGCCTCCCACACCATATATTCTTAATACGTTCCACAAAGCATCTCTATCACCTCTATCAGGTGCCTTCTCCAGATCCATAAATGCTACATACAAATCCATTAGCTTTTCTAAGTATTTCTCACA
Source organism: Panulirus ornatus (assembly GCF_036320965.1). Classification (NCBI taxonomy): domain Eukaryota; kingdom Metazoa; phylum Arthropoda; class Malacostraca; order Decapoda; family Palinuridae; genus Panulirus; species Panulirus ornatus. Next base: position 24,552,954 of record NC_092269.1, read on the forward strand.
CACATTCTTCAAAACAATCACCTGATCCACACATCCTCTATTTCTGAAACTACACTGCTCTTCCCCAATCTGATGCTCTGTACATGCTTTCAACCTATCATTCAATATCCTCCCATATAATTTCCTTGGAATACTAAACAAACTTTTACCTATGTAATTTGAGCACTCATTTTTATCCCCTTTGCCTTTGTACAATAGTAATATGCATGCATTCCGCCAATCATCAGGCACCTCACCATGAGTCATATATACATTCAATATCCTTACCAACCAGTCAACAACACAGTCATCCCCTTTTTTGATAAATTCCACTGCAATACCATCCAAAGCCGGAGCCTTGCCAGCTTTCATTTTCCGCAAGGCTTTTACTACCTCTTCTTTATTTACCAAATCATTCTCAATAACCCTCTCACTTATCACACCACCTCGATCAAAACACCCTATATCTGCCACTCTATCATCTAACACATTCAACAAACCTTGATTCAAAACACTCACTCCATTTCCTTCTCACATCACCACTACTTGTTATTACCTCCCCATTAGCCCTCTTCACTGATGTTCCCATTTGTTTTCTTGTCTTACGCACTATATTTACCTCTTTCCAAAACATCATTTTATTCTCCCTAAGATTTAATGATACTCTATCATCCCGACTCTCATTTGCCTACTTTTTCACCTCTTGCACCTTTCTCTTGACCTCCTGCCTCTTACTTTTTACATCTCCCAGTCATTTGCACTATTTCCCTGCAAAACTCGTCCAATGCCTTTCCCTTCTCTTTCGCTAATAACCGTATTCTTCATCCCACCACTCACTACCCTTTCGAATCTGCCCACCTTCCACGCTTCTCCTGCCACAAGCATCTCTTGCGCAAGCCATCAGTGCTTCCCTAAATACATCCCATTCCTCCCCCACTCCCCTTACGTCTTTTGCTATCACCTTTTTCTATTCTGCTCTCAGTTACTCCTGGTATTTCCTCTCACAAGTCTCCATCCCAAGCTCAATTACTCTCACTACTCTCTTCACCCCCACATTCTCTCTTCTTTTCTGAAAACCTCTACAAATCTTTACATTCGCCTCCACAAGATAATGATCAGACATCCCTTTAGTTGCACCTCTCAGCACATTAACATTCAAAAGTCTCTCTTTCGCGCGCCTATCACTTAACACGTAATCCAATAATCCTCTCTGGCCATCTCTCTTACTTACATACGTATTATTTCATATTCATTATATTTTGTCGCTGTACCCCGCGTCAGCGAGGTAGCGCAAGGAAACAGACGAAAGAACTGCCCAACCCACCAGCATAGACATGTATATACATACACGTCCACACACGCACATATACATTCCTACACATCTCAACGTATACATACATATACACGCACAGACATATACATGTATACTCGTGTACATAATTCATACTGTCTGCCCTTATTCATTCCCATCGCCACCCCGCCACACATGAAATGACAATCCCCCCACCCCCCCCACCCCAACATGTGCGCGAGGTAGCGCTGGGAAAAGACAACAAAGGCCACATTCGTTCACACTCAGTCTCTAGCTGTCATGCATAATGCACCGAAACCACAGCTACCTTTCCACATCCAGGACACACATAACTCTCCATGGCTTACCCCAGACGCTTCACATGCCCTAGTTCAATCCATTGACAGCACGTCGACCCCGGTATAACACATTGTTCCAATTCACTCTATTCCTTGCACGCCTTTCACCCTCCTCTATGTTCAGGTCCCGATACCTCAAAATCTTTTTCACTCCATCTTTCCACCTCCAGTTTGGTCTTCCACTTCTCCTCGTTCCCTTCACCTCTGACACATATATCTTCTTTGTAAATCCTTCCTCACTCATTCTCTCCATGTGATCAAACCATTTTAAAACACCTTTTTCTGCTCTCTCAACAAAAGTCATTTTATTAACACACATCCTTCTCACCCTTTCATTACTTACTCGGTCAAACCACCTCGCACCACATATTGTCCTCGCACATCTCATTTCCAGCACATTCACCCTCTTCCGCACAACTCTATCTATAGCCCACGCCTCGCAACCATATAATATTGTCGGAACCACTGTTCCTTCAAACATACCCATTTTTGCTTTCCAAGATAAAGTTCTCGACTTCCACATTTTTCAACGCTCCCAGAACTTTCACCCACTCCCCCACCCTATGACTCACTTCCGCTTCCATGCTTCCATCCGATGCCAAAGCCACTCCCAAATCTGTAAAACACTTCACTTCCTCCAGTTTTTCTCCATTCAAACGTAACTCCCAATTGACTTGTCCCTCAACCCTGCTGTACCTAATAACCTTTCTCTTATTCACATTTCCTCTCAGCTTTCTTCTTTCACACATTTTACCAAACTCAGTCACTAGCTTCTGCAGTTTCTCACATAAATCAGGAACCAGCGCTGTATCATCAGCGAATAACTGACTCACTTCCCAAGCTCTCTCATCCACAACAGACTGCATACTTGCCCCTCTCTCCAAAACTCTTGCATTTACCTCCCTACCAACTTACATACATATACCTATGTATATCTCTCTTTTTAAACCAGGTATTTCCAATCACCAGTCTTTTTCCAGGACACAAATCTACAAGCTCTTCACAATTTCCATTTACACCACTGAACACCCCATGTATAACTATTATTCCCTCAACTGCCACATTACTCACCTTTGCATTCCAATCACCCATCACTATAAGCCGTTCTCGTTCATCAAAACGACTAACACACTCACTCAGTTGCTCCCAAAACACTTGCCTCCCATGATCTTTCTTCTCATGCCCAGGTGCATAGGCACCGATAATCTCCCATCTCTCCCCATCCACTTTCAGTTTTACCCATATCAATCAAGAGTTTACTTTCTTACACTCTATCACATACTCCCATCACTCCTGTTTCAGGAGTAGTGCTACTCCTTCCCTTGCTCTTGTCCTCTCACCAACCCTAGACTTTACTCCAAAAACATTCCCAAACCACGCTTCCCCTTTACCCTTGAGCTTCTTTTCACTCAGAGCCAAAGCATCCAGGTTCCTTTCCCCAAACATACTACCTATCTCCCCTTTTTCCTATCTTCGTTACATCCACTCACATTAAGACACTACAATCTGAGCCTTCGAGGGGGATGAGCATTCCCTGTGTGACTCCTTCTTTTGTTTCCCCTTCTAGAAAGTTAAAATATAAGGAGGGGAGGGTTTCTAGCCCCCCTCCCCGCGGCTCCCGTCACTTTACTAGCTTTCTATCACACGTGAGGAATGCTTGGGAACAAACAATTGTATGTTTGAAGGAATAGTGGTTCCAACAATGTTATATGGTTGCGAGGCGTGGGCTATATAGAGTTGTGCTGAGGAGGGTGGATGTGTCGGAAATGAGATGTTTGAGGAAAATATATGGTGTGAGGTGGTTTGATCGAGTAAGTAATGAAAAGGTAAGAGAGATGTATGGTAAGAAAAAGAGTGTGGTTGAGAGAGCAGAAGAGGGTGCTTTGAAATAGTTTGGTCACATGGAGAGAATGAGTGAGGATAGATTGACCAAGAGGATATATATGCCAGAGGTGGAGGGAACGAGGAGAAGTGGGAGACCAAATTGGAAGTGGAAAGATGGAGGAAAAGAGATTTTGAGCGATCGGGGCTTAAACAAGCTGGAGGGTGAAAGGCGTACAAGGAATAGAGTGAATTGAAACGATGTGGTATACCGGGGTCGACGTGCTGTCAATGGATTAAACCAGGGTATGTGAAGAATCTGGTGTAAACCATGGAAAGTTTTGTGGGGCCTGGGTTTGGAAAGGGAGTTGTGCTTTCGGTGCATTATACATGGCAGCTGGAGACTGAGTGTGAACGAATGTGGCCTTTGTTGTCTTTTCCTATTACACGAAAGTGTACTTGGGAACTTATCGTGTTTTATTTCCACTTGAAATCATAGGAATATACTATATTACTCACTTAATTGTGATTCTTTTCAATATATAAACATATATATATATATATATATATATATATATGTATATATATATATATATATATATATATATATATATATATATATATATATATATATGTATATATATATATATATATATATATATATATATATATATATATATATTATATATATATATATATATATATATATATATATATATATATATTTTTTTTTTTTTTGCTTTGTCGCTGTCTCCCGCGTTTGCGAGGTAGCGCAAGGAAACAGACGAAAGAAATGGCCCAACCCACCCCCATACTCATGTATATACATACGTCCACACACGCAAATATACATACCTACACAGCTTTCCATGGTTTACCCCAGACGCTTCACATGCCCCGATTCAATCCACTGACAGCACGTCAACCCCGGTATACCACATCGCTCCAATTCACTCTATCCCTTGCCCTCCTTTCACCCTCCTGCATGTTCAGGCCCCGATCACACAAAATCTTTTTCACTCCATCTTTCCACCTCCAATTTGGTCTCCCTCTTCTCCTCGTTCCCTCCACCTCCGACACATATATCCTCTTGGTCAATCTTTCCTCACTCATTCTCTCCATGTGCCCAAACCATTTCAAAACACCGTCTTCTGGTCTCTCAACCACGCTCTTTTTATTTCCACACATCTCTCTTACCCTTACGTTACTTACTCGATCAAACCACCTCACACCACACATTGTGCTCAAACATCTCATTTCCAGCACATCCATCCTCCTGCGCACAACTCTATCCATAGCCCACGCCTCGCAACCATACAACATTGTTGGAACCACTATTCCTTCAAACATACCCATTTTTGCTTTCCGAGATAATGTTCTCGACTTCCACACATTCTTCAAGGCTCCCAGAATTTTCGCCCCCTCCCCCACCCTATGATCCACTTCCGCTTCCATGGTTCCATCCGCTGCCAGATCCACTCCCAGATATCTAAAACACTTCACTTCCTCCAGTTTTTCTCCAATCAAACTCACCTCCCAATTGACTTGACCCTCAACTCTACTGTACCTAATAACCTTGCTCTTATTCACATTTACTCTTAACTTTCTTCTTTCACACACTTTACCAAACTCAGTCACCAGCTTCTGCAGTTTCTCACATGAATCAGCCACCAGCGCTGTATCATCAGCGAACAACAACTGACTCACTTCCCAAGCTCTCTCATCCCCAACAGACTTCATACTTGCCCCTCTTTCCAAAACTCTTGCATTCACCTCCCGAACAACCCCATCCATAAACAAATTAAACAACCATGGAGACATCACACACCCCTGCCGCAAACCTACATTCACTGAGAACCAATCACTTTCCTCTCTTCCTACACGTACACATGCCTTACATCCTCGATAAAAACTTTTCACTACTTCTAACAACTTGCCTCCCACACCATATATTCTTAATACCTTCCACAGAGCATCTCTATCAACTCTATCATATGCCTTCTCCAGATCCATAAATGCTACATACAAATCCATTTGCTTTTCTAAGTATTTCTCACATACATTCTTCAAAGCAAACACCTGATCCACACATCCTCTACCACTTCTGAAACCACACTGCTCTTCCCCAATCTGATGCTCTGTACATGTCTTCACCCTCTCAATCAATACCCTCTCATATAATTTACCAGGAATACTCAACAAACTTATACATCTGTAATTTGAGCACTCACTCTTATCCCCTTTGCCTTTGTACAATGGCACTATGCACGCATTCCGCCAATCCTCAGGCACCACACCGTGAGTCATACATACATCAAATAACCTTACCAACCAGTCAACAATACAGTCACTTCCTTTTTTAATAAATTCCACCGCAATACCATCCAAACCTGCTGCCTTGCCGGCTTTCATCTTCCGCAAAGTTTTTACTACCTCTTCTCTGTTTACCAAATCATTTTCCCTAACCCTCTCACTTTGCACACCACCTCGACCAAAACACCCTATATCTGCCACTCTATCATCAAACGCATTCAACAAACCTTCAAAATACTCACTCCATATATATATATATATATATATATATATATATATATATATATATATATATATATATATATATATATATATATATTTTTTTTTTTATTTTTTTTTTGCTTTGTCGCTGTCTCCCGCGTTTGCGAGGTAGCGCAAGGAAACAGACGAAAGAAATGGCCCAACCCACAACCATACACATGTATATACATACGTCCACACACGCAAATATACATACCTACACAGCTTTCCATGGTTTACACCAGTCGCTTCACATGCCTTGATTCAATCCACTGACAGCACGTCAACCCCGGTATACCACATCGCTCCAATTCACTCTATTCCTTGCCCTCCTTTAACCCTCCTGCATGTTCAGGCCCCGATCACACAAAATCTTTTTCACTCCATTTTTCGACCTCCAATTTGGTCTCCCTCTTCTCTTCGTTCCCTCCACATCCGACACATATATTCTCTTGGTCAATCTTTCCTCACTCATTCTCTCCATGTGCCCGAACCACTTTCAAAACACCCTCTTCTGCTCTCTCAACCACGCTCTTTTTATTTCCACACATCTCTCTTACCCTTACGTTACTTACTCGATCAAACCACCTCACACCACACATTGTCCTCAAACATCTCATTTCCAGCACATCCATCCTCCTGCGCACAACTCTATCCATAGCCCACGCCTCGCAACCATACAACATTGTTGGAACCACTATTCCTTCAAACACCCATTTTTGCTTTCCGAGATAATGTTCTCGACTTCAACACATTCTTCAAGGCTCCCAGAATTTTCGCCCCTACCCCACCCTATGATCCACTTCCGCTTCCGTGGTTCCATCCGCTGCCAGATCCACTCCCAGATATCTAAAACACTTCACTTCCTCCAGTTTTTCTCCATTCAAACTCACCTCCCAATTGACTTGACCCTCAACCCTACTGTACCTAATAACCTTGCTCTTATTCACATTTACTCTTAACTTTCTTCTTTCACACACTTTACCAAACTCAGTCACCAGCTTCTGCAGTTTCTCACATGAATCAGCCACCAGCGCTGTGTCATCAGCGAACAACAACCGACTCACTTCCCAAGCTCTCTCATCCCCAACAGACTTCATACTTGCCCCTCTTTCCAAAACTCTTGCATTCACCTCCCTAACAACCCCATCCATAAACAAATTAAACAACCATGGAGACATCACACACCCCTGCCGCAAACCTACATTCACTGAGAACCAATCACTTTCCTCTCTTCCTACACGTACATATATATATATATATATATATATATATATATATATATATATATATATATATATTTTTTTTTTTTTTTTTTTTTTTTTTTTGCTTTGTCGCTGTCTCCCGCGTTTGCGAGGTAGCGCAAGGAAACAGACGAAAGAAATGGCCCAACCCACCCCCATACACATGTATATACATACACGTCCACACACGCAAATATACATACCTACACAGCTTTCCATGGTTTGCCCCAGACGCTTCACATGCCCTGATTCAATCCACTGACAGCACGTCAACCCCGGTATACCACATCGATCCAATTCACTCTATTCCTTGCCCTCCTTTCACCCTCCTGCATGTTCAGGCCCCGATCACACAAAATCTTTTTCACTCCATCTTTCCACTTCCAATTTGGTCTCCCACTTCTCCTTGTTCCCTCCACCTCCGACACATATATCCTCTTGGTCAATCTTTCCTCACTCATTCTCTCCATGTGCCCAAACCATTTCAAAACACCCTCTTCTGCTCTCTCAACCACGCTCTTTTTATTTCCACACATCTCTCTTACCCTTACGTTACTTACTCGATCAAACCACCTCACACCACACATTGTCCTAAAACATCTCATTTCCAGCACATCCATCCTCCTGCGCACAACTCTATCCATAGCCCACGCCTCGCAACCATACAACATTGTTGGAACCACTATTCCTTCAAACATACCCATTTTTGCTTTCCGAGATAATGTTCTCGACTTCCACACATTCTTCAAGGCTCCCAGAATTTTCGCCCCCTCCCCCACCCTATGATTCACTTCCGCTTCCATGGTTCCATCCGCTGCCAGATCCACTCCCAGATATCTAAAACACTTTACTTCCAGTTTTTCTCCATTCAAACTTACCTCCCAATTGACTTGACCCTCAACCCTACTGTACCTAATAACCTTGCTCTTATTCACATTTACTCTTAACTTTCTTCTTTCACACACTTTACCAAACTCAGTCACCAGCTTCTGCAGTTTCTCACATGAATCAGCCACAAGCGCTATATCATCAGCGAACAACAACTGACTCACTTTCCAAACTCTCTCATCCACAACAGACTTCATACTTGCCCCTCTTTCCAAAACTCCTGCATTCACCTCCCTAACAACCCCATCCATAAACAAATTAAACAACCATGGAGACATCACACACCCCTGCCGCAAACCTACATTCACTCAGAACCAATCACTTTCCTCTCTTCCTACACGTACACATGCCTTCCATCCTCGATAAAAACTTTTCACTGCTTCTAACAACTTGCCTCCCACACCATATATTCTTGATACCTTCCACAGAGCATCTCTATCAACTCTATATATTTCATCTATCTAATTATCCTTAACCACTGTCTCCCACGTTAGCGAGGTAGCATGAGGAAACAGACAAGGAATGGTCCAACCAACCCACGCATGCACATATACATTTCAACGTATACATACATATACATACAGAGGCATATGCATATATATACACGTACATACATATCCATACTTGCTGCTTTCATCCATTCCGCCATCACTCCATCAAACACAAAATAGCATCCTCTCCCTCCAGCAAGGCAGTGCCGGGAACAGACAAAAAGGCCACATTCATTCACACTCAGTCTCTAGCTCTCGTGTAATGCACTGAAACCATATATATATATATATATATATATATATATATATATATATATTCTTAATAGAAGCAGTGAAAAGTTTTTATCGAGGATGTAAGGCATGTGTACGTGTAGGAAGAGAGGAAAGTGATTGGTTCTCAGTGAATGTAGGTTTGCGGCAGGGGTGTGTGATGTCTCCATGGTTGTTTAATTTGTTTATGGATGGGGTTGTTAGGGAGGTAAATGCAAGAGTCCTGGAAAGAGGGGCAAGTATGAAGTCTGTTGGGGATGAGAGAGCTTGGGAAGTGAGTCAGTTGTTGTTCGCTGATGATACAGCGCTGGTGGCTGATTCATGTGAGAAACTGCAGAAGCTGGTGACTGAGTTTGGTAAAGTGTGTGGAAGAAGAAAGTTAAGAGTAAATGTGAATAAGAGGAAGGTTATTAGGTACAGTAGGTTGAGGGTCAAGTCAATTGGGAGGTGAGTTTGAATGGAGAAAAACTGGAGGAAGTGAAGTGTTTTAGATATCTGGGAGTGGATCTGTCAGCGGATGGAACCATGGAAGCGGAAGTGGATCATAGGGTGGGGGAGGGGGCGAAAATTTTGGGAGCCTTGAAAAATGTGTGGAAGTCGAGAACATTATCTCGGAAAGCAAAAATGGGGATGTTTGAAGGAATAGTGGTTCCAACAATGTTGTATGGTTGCGAGGCGTGGGCTATGGATAGAGTTGTGCGCAGGAGGATGGATGTGCTGGAAATGAGATGTTTGAGGACAATGTGTGGTGTGAGGTGGTTTGATCGAGTAAGTAACGTAAGGGTAAGAGAGATGTGTGGAAATAAAAAGAGCGTGGTTGAGAGAGCAGAAGAGGGTGTTTTGAAATGGTTTGGGCACATGGAGAGAATGAGTGAGGAAAGATTGACCAAGAGGATATATGTGTCGGAGGTGGAGGGAACGAGGAGAAGAGGGAGACCAAATTGGAGGTGGAAAGATGGAGTGAAAAAGATTTTGTGTGATCGGGGCCTGAACATGCAGGAGGGTGAAAGGAGGGCAAGGAATAGAGTGAATTGGAGCGATGTGGTATACAGGGGTTGACGTGCTGTCAGTGGATTGAATCAAGGCATGTGAAGCGTCTGGGGTAAACCATGGAAAGCTGTGTAGGTATGTATATTTGCGTGTGTGGACGTGTGTATGTACATGTGTGTGGGGGGGGGGTTGGGCCATTTCTTTCGTCTGTTTCCTTGCGCTACCTCGCAAACGCGGGAGACAGCGACAAAGTATAAAAAAAAAAAAAAAAAATATATATATATATATATATATATATATATATATATATATATATATATATATATATATATATATATATATGATTTGGTAAACAGTGAAGAGGTAGTAAAAACTTTCCGGAAGATGAAAGCCGGCAAGGCAGCAGGTTTGGATGGTATTGCAGTGGAATTTATTAAAAAAGGGGGTGACTGTATTATTGACTGGTTGGTATGGTTATTTAATGTATGTATGACTCATGGTGAGGTGCCTGAGTATTGGCGGAATGCGTGCATAGTGCCATTGTACAAAGGCAAAGGGGATAAGAGTGAGTGCTCAAATTACAGAGGTATAAGTTTGTTGAGTATACCTGGTAAATTATATGGGAGGGTATTGATTGAGAGGGTGAAGGCATGTACAGAGCATCAGATTGGGGAAGAGCAGTGTGGTTTCAGAAGTGGTAGAGGATGTGTGGATCAGGTGTTTGCTTTGAAGAATGTATGTGAGAAATACTTACAAAAGGAAATGGATTTGTATGTAGCATTTATGGATCTGGAGAAGGCATATGATAGAGTTGATAGAGATGCTCTGTGGAAGGTATTAAGAATATATGGTGTGGGAGGCAAGTTGTTAGAAGCAGTGAAAAGTTTTTATCGAGGATGTAAGGCATGTGTACGTGTAGGAAGAGAGGAAAGTGATTGGTTCTCAGTGGATGTAGGTTTGCGGCATGGGTGTGTGATGTCTCCATGGTTGTTTAATTTGTTTATGGATTGTGTTGTTCGGGAGGTGAATGCAAGAGTTTTGGAAAGAGGGGCAAGTATGAAGTCTGTTGGGGATGATAGAGCTTGGGAAGTGAGTCAGTTGTTGTTCGCTGATGATACAGCGCTGGTGGCTGATTCATGTGAGAAACTGCAGAAGCTTGTGACTGAGTTTGGTAAAGTGTGTGAAAGGAGAAAGTTAAGAGTAAATGTGAATAAGAGGAAGGTTATTAGGTACAGTAGGTTGAGGGTCAAGTCAATTGGGAGGTAAATTTGAATGGAGAAAAACTGGAGGAAGTAAAGTGTTTTAGATATCTCGGAGTGGATCTGGCAGCGGATGGAACCATGGAAGCGGAAGTGGATCATAGGGTGGGGGAGGGGTCGAAAATTCTGGGAGCCTTGAAGAATGTGTGGAAGTCGAGAACATTATCTCGGAAAGCAAAAATGGGTGTTTGAAGGAATAATGGTTCCAACAATGTTGTATGTTTGCGAGGCGTGGGCTATGGATAGAGTTGTGCGCAGGAGGATGGATGTGCTGGAAATGAGATGTTTGAGGACAATGTGTGGTGTGAGGTGGTTTGATCGAGTAAGTAACGTAAGGGTAAGAGAGATGTGTGGAAATAAAAAGAGCGTGGTTGAGAGAGCAGAAGAGGGTGTTTTGAAATGGTTTGGGCACATGGAGAGAATGAGTGAGGAAAGATTGACCAAGAGGATATATGTGTCGGAGGTGGAGGGAACGAGGAGAAGTGGGAGACCAAATTGGAGGTGGAAAAATGAAGTGAAAAAGATTTTGTGTGATCAGGGCCTGAACATGCAGGAGGGTGAAAGGAGGGCAAGGAATAGAGTGAATTGGATCGATGTGGTATACCGGGGTTGACGTGCTGTCAGTGGATTGAATCAGGGCATGTGAAGCGTCTCGGGTAAACCCTGGAAAGCTGTTTAGGTATGTATATTTGCGTGTGTGGACGTATGTATATACATGTGAATGGGGGTGGGTTGGGCCATTTCTTTCGTCTGTTTACTTGCGCTACCTAGCAAACGCGGGAGACAGCGACAAATCGAAAAAAAAAAGAAATTATATATATATATATATATATATATATAGATATATATATATATATATATATATATATATATATATATATATATTTATATTTATATATATATATATATATATATATATATATATATATATATATATATATATATATATATATATATATATATATATATATTCCTATGAGTCCACGGGGAAACATACTGGACTGACCTGCACTGTTACCAGATCCTTTCAGCCAAATTATTATACCACTCAGGTCAAACTTATCGTATTTTCGTGAAAAGTATCGTACAATGATTTTCTTTTCTGAAGATGGTGTATAATTGCCATTTTGACATGTATATAGTAGTGCATAGATTTACAAAAATATACTACTACTTCAAATTACATAAATCATTCTCTGCTTCTGAGGTGAAAATTAATATCGGCACTAAATCCCAAAACTTGGTAAAACGCATTTTCTTCAGCCACTCTCACAATGATACCTAAATTCTGAAGGTGGATGTGTCCAGTAGAGTGCTGAACTTCGTCTGCTACATGTGTTTAAGAAGGTCTTGCTTGTGAGACTCTGCCATAACATTAGTGCACACCTATTTGGTATTTCGTCCTTGTTATTTTCAATTTTTGTGCAATTGGTGAGTCAGGGAAACAGCCTTGAAGGACTTTGCAAAGAAGATCAACCACACCGAAACTTATGTTGTGTTCCATCATAAGTGCAGTCAACTTTACTTCGGCAGTTTGAACAATCACTTTCACTGGTTTCACTAGTTGTACTTACGTTAGCAAATGACTCTATTATAGTTTTTGATGAGGAAGGCACACATTTCCTTGTTCTTTTCGCTGATTTCTTTCAACTTAATGGTTGTTATCTGAGGAGTTAGCTCAATATTATATGGGAACTGTTTCTCCCACTCGGGTAAGTTTTTATGTTCTTCTTTATTTTTTCTTTCCTTTTTTACTTCAGTGCACCAGATCCTTCCACTCTCCACTCCCTTCTGCATATCAGACTGTTCAGACATGATTTGCGAGCGACAGTATATTGATTGAAAACCCTACTCGTAGCACCAATGCATTTGTGCGAAACAAGTTAGTTTGTATTATTTAGTGATTTTCATCATTGAATCATTTTTTTTTTTGTCAGAATAATTTTGCGATTTACAAAAGATCGTCCCGTGTTTCAAATTCTCGTATCATTGTATGAATGCTATTGTACACAGACCAAAATAACCATATCGAGCTTCTGGCAAAGCTGTTGACGAACATTAACCGTAAAAGAGAAAGTGGTTAAGGTGGTATCGTGACGGGTGTTAACCTTGGTACCTAGGTGTATCAGGTAACACTTTTCATACATATTTGATTTTTGGTCACTTCTCTCATAATGATTTGGTTAATCATAAGAAGGGCATTAAAGTTTACTGAGGACAAATCAAAGTTATTAGTATTAGCAATTAAGACATTCAATCACGTTGCGTGGGCCATAATTAGTAAAGGGGTAAAAAGTACATGGACTTTTAAGGTCCCACTGAGGGATCGCTATCACGACAGTGTTTACGGATCCCATTTTTGAGGTCATCCTTGTGCACTGCTTAACGGTCTTTAACAAAATTATATGAACTCCTACTATATATATATATATATATATATATATATATATATATATATATATATATATATATATATATATATATATACGAATAAAGTGTATATGAACGCGCACCTTCATAAAACATACAAAGCTCCATCAGCTAATTGACCAAGAGGATATATGTGTCAGAGGTGGAGGGAACGAGGAGGAGTGGGAGAACAAATTGGAGGTGGAAAGACGGAGTGACAAAGATTTTGAGTGATCGGGGCCTAAACCTGCAGGACGGCGAGAGGCGTGCAAGGAATAGAGTGAATTGGAACGATGTGGTATACCGAGGTCGACGTGCTGTTAATGGATTGAACAAGGGCATGTGAAGCGTCTGGGTTAAACCATGGGAGGTTCTGTGGAGCCTGGATGTGGAAAGGGAACTGTGGTTTTGGTGCATTATACATGACAGCTAGAGACTGAGTGTGAATGAATGTGGCCATTGTTGTCTTTTCCTAGCGCTACCTCGCACACATGAGGTGGGAGGGGGCTGTCATTGCATGTGTGGCGGGGTGGTTATGGGAATGAATAAAGGTAGACAGCATGAATTATGTACATGTGTATATATGTATATGTCCCTGTGTATATATATATGTATACGTTGAGATGTATAGGTATGTGTATTTGCGTGTGTGAACGTGTGTGCATATACATGTGTATGTGAGTGGGGTGGACCATTTTTTCGTCTTTCCTTGCGGTACCTCGCTAACGCGGGAGAGAGCGACAAAGCAGAATAGATAACTAGAATTAACAAACAATATATATATATATATATATATATATATATATATATATATATATATATATTTTCTTTTTTTTTTTTTTTTCATTTATTTATTTTCCTTTGTCGCTCCCGCGTTAGCGAGGTAGCACAAGGAAAGACGAGAGAATGGCCCAACCTACTTTTTTTTTTTTTTTTCCAAAAGAAGGAACAGAGGAGAGGTCCAGGTAAGGATATTCCCTCAAAGGCCCAGTCCTCTGTTCTTAACGCTACCTCGCTATCGCGGGAAATAGCGAATAGTATGAAAAAAAAAAAAATATATATATATATATATATATATATATATATATATATATATATATATATATATATATATATATATATATATATATATATATATATATATTTTGCTTTGTTGCTGTCTCCCGCGTTTGCGGGGTAGCGCAAGGAAACAGACGAAAGAAATGGCCCAACCCACCCCCATACACATGTATATACATACACGTCCACACACGCAAATATACATACCTATACATCTCAATCTACACATATATATACACACACAGACACAGACATATATACCCATGCACACAATTCACACTGTCTCCCTTTATTCATTCTCATCGCCACCTCGCCACACATGGAATACCATCCCCCTCCCCCCTCATGTGTGCGACTTAGCGCTAGGAAAAGACAAGAAAGGCTCCATTCGTTCACACTCAGTCTCTAGCTGTCATGCAATAATGCCTGAATCCAAAGCTCCCTTTCCACATCCAGGCCCCACACAACTTTCCATGGTTTACCCCAGACGCTTCACATGCCCTGAATCAATCCACTAACAACACGTCAACCCCGGTATACGACATCGATCCAATTCACTCTATTCCTTGCACGCCTTTCACCCTCCTGCATGTTCAGGTCCCGATCACTCAAAATCTTTTTCACTCCATCTTTCCACCTCCAATTTGGTCTCCCACTTCTCCTCGTTCCCTCCACCTCCGACACATGTATCCTCTTGGTCAATCTTTCCTCACTCATTCTCTCCATGTGCACAAACCATTCCAAACACCCTGTTCTGCTCTCTCAACCACGCTCTTTTTATTTCCACACATCTCTCTTACCCTTATATTACTTACTCGATGAAACCACTACACACCACACATTGTCCTCAAACATCTCATTTCCAGCACATCCACCCTCCTGCGCACAACTCTATTCATAGCCCACGCCTCAGAACCATACAACATTGTTGGAACCACCATTCCTTCAAACATACCCATTTTTGCTTTACTAGATAATATTCTCGACTTCCACACATTTTTCAAGGCTCCCAGGATTTTTGCCCCCTCCCCCACCCTATGATTCACTTCCGCTTCTATGGTTCCATTCGCTGCCAGATCCACTCCCCGATATCTAAAACACTTTACTTCCTCCAGTTTTTCTCAATTCAAACTTACCTCCCAATTGACGTGACCCTTAACCCTACTGTACATAATAACCTTGCTCTTATCAAATTCACATTTACTCTTAACTTTCTTCTTTCACACACTTTACCAAACTCAGTCTCCAGCTTCTGCAGTTTCTCACATGAATCAGCCACCAGCGCTGTATCATCAGCGAACAACAACTGACTCAATTCCCGAGCTCTCTCATCCACAACAGACTTCATACTGGCCCCTCTTTCCAAAACTCTTGCATTCACCTCCCTAACAACCCCATCCATAAACAAATTAAACAACCATGGAGACATCACACACCCCTGCCGCAAACCTACATTCACTGAGAACCAATCACTTTCCTCTCTTCCTACACGCACAAATGCCTTACATCCCCGATAAAATTTTTTCACTGCTTCTAACAACTTGCCTCCCACACCATATATTCTTAATACCTTCCACAGATCATCTCTATCAACTCTATCCTATGCCTTCTCCAGATCCATAAATGCTACACATCCTCTACCACTTCTGACACCACACTGCTCTTCTCCAATATATATACATATATATATATATGTATATATATATATGTATATATATATATATATATATATATATATATATATATATATATATATATATATATATATATATATATATATATATATGTATATATATATATATATATATATACATATATATATATATATATATATATATGTATGTATATACATTTTTTTTTTTTTTTGATTTGTCGCTGTCTCCCGCGTTTGCGAGGTAGCGCAAGGAAACAGACGAATGAAATGGCCCAACCCACCACCAAACACATCTATATACATACATCCACACACGCAAATGTATATACCTACACAGCTTTCCATGGTTTACCCCAGACGCTTCACATGCCCTGATTCAATCCATTGACAGCACGTCAACCCCGATATACCACATCGATCCAATTCACTCTATTCCTTGCCCTCCTTTCACCCTCCTGCATGTTCCGGCCCCGATCACACAAAATCTTTTTCACTCCATCTTTCCACCTCCAATTTGGTCTCCCTCTTCTCCTCGTTCCCTCCACCTCCGACACATATATCCTCTAGGTCAATCTTTCCTCACTCATTCTCTCCATGTGCCCAAAACATTTCAAAATACTCTCTTCTGCTCTCTCAACCACGCTCTTTTTATTTCCACACATCTCTCTTACCCTCACGTTACTTACTCGATAAACCCACCTCACACCACACATTGTCTTCAAACATCTCATTTCCAGCACATCCATCCTCCTGCGCACAACTCTATCCATAGCCAACGCCTCGCAACCATACAACATTGTTGGAACCATTATTCCTTCAAACATACCCATTTTGCTTTCCGATATAATGTTCTCGACTTCCACACATTCTTCAAGGCTCCTAAAATTTTCGCACCCTCCCCCTCCCTATGATGCACTTCCGCTTCCATGGATCCATCCGCTGCCAGATCCACTCCGAGATATCTAAAACACTTTACTTCCTCCAGTTTTTCTCCATTGAAACTTACCTCCCAATTGACTTGACCCTCAACCCTACTGTACCTAATAACCTTGCCCTTATTCACATTTATTCTTAACTTTCTTCTTTCACACACTTTACCAAACTCAGTCACCAGCTTCTGCAGTTTCTCACATTAATCAGCCACCAGCGTTGTATCATCAGCGAACAAGAACTGACTCACTTCCCAAGCTCTCTCATCCCCAACAGACTTCATACTTGCCCCTCTTAGGAAAACTCTTGCATTCACCTCCCTAACAACCCCATCCATAAACAGATTAAACAACCATGGAGACATCACACACCCCTGCCGCAAACCTACATTCACTGAGAACCAATCACTTTCCTCTCTTCCTACACGTACACATGCCTTACATCCTCGATAAAAACTTTTCACTGCTTCTAACAACTTACCACCCACACCATATATTCTTGATACCTTCCACAGAGCATCTCTATCAACTCTATCATATGCCTTCTCCAGATCCATAAATATATATATATATATATATATATATATATATATATATATATATATATATATATATATATATATATATATATATATATATATATGACTCCTTCTTCTGTTTCCCATTTTATATATATATATATATTTTTCTTTTTCACACTATTCGCCATTTCCCGCGATAGCGAGGTAGCGTTAAGAACAGAGGACTGGGCCTTTGAGGAAATACCCTCACCTGGCCCCCTTCTCTGTTCCTTCTTTTGGAAAAAAAAAAAAAAAAAAAAAACGAGAGGGGAGGATTTCCAGCCCCCCGCTCCCTTCCCTTTTAGTCGCCTTCTACGACACGCAGGGAATACGTGGGAAGTATTCTTTCTCCCCTATCCCCAGGGATATATATATACGTATATATATACGTATATATATATATATATATATATATATATATATATATATATATATATATATATATATATATATATATATATATATATATATATATATATATATACGTATATATATATATATATATATATATATATATATATATATATATATATATATATATATATATATATATATATATATATGTATATATATATATAATATATATATATATATATATATATATATATATATATATTCTTTCTTTTTCTTTTAAACTATTCGCCATTTCCCGCGTTAGCGAGGTAGCGTTAAGAACAGAGGACTGGGCCTTTTTTGGAATATCCTCACCTGGCCCCCTCTGTTCCTTCTTTTGGAGAAAAAAAAAAAAAACGAGAGGGGAGGATTTCCAGCCCCCCGCTCCCTCCCCTTTTAGTCGCCTTCTACGACACGCAGGGAATACGTGGGACGTATTCTTAATCCCCTATCCCCAGGGATAATACATATATATATATATATATATATATATATATATATATATATATATATATATATATATATATATATATATATATATATATATATATATATATATATATATATATATATATATATATATATATATATATATATATATATATATATATATATATATATATATATATATATATATATTTACATATATATATATATGTATATATATATATATATATATATATATATATATATATATATATATATATATATATATATATATATATATATATATATATATATATATATATATATATATATATATATATATATATATATATATATATATATATATATATATATATATATATATATATATATATATATATATATATATATATATATATATATATATATATATATATATATATATATATATATAGATATATATATATACTGGAAAAACAATCACTGTTGAAGTAGAACCTTCAGACACAATTGAAAATGTGAAGGAAAATAGTGAAACTGGAGAAAAATGTAGCTTAGACATTGAAGCTTATTGATACAGTGGTTATATTCATGAGAACTGCTATTTACGTTTGTGTAAATAAATTATACATTTCCTTTTTTCCATAGCCAGAGGTTGAACCATTGTGTGACATTCATTTTTTTCATTCATTTCAAGCTAGAAGTTTCAGTTTTCTACATTTTTTCATATGTATATATATGTATGTGTGTATGTGTGCATATGTGTGTATGTATGTGTATGTGTGTGTATGTGTATATGTATATATATATGTATATTATCCCTGGGGATAGGGGTGAAAGAATACTTCCCACGTATTCCTCGCGTGTCGTAGAAAGCGACTAGAGGGGACGGGAGCGGGGGGCCAGAAATCCTCCCCTCCTTGTATTAACTTTCTAAAATGGGAAACAGAAGAAGGAGTCACGCGGGGAGTGCTCATCCTCCTCGAAGGCTCAGAGTGGGGTGCCTAAATGTGTGGGGATGTAACCAAGATGTGAAAAAAGGAGAGATAGGTAGTATGTTTGAGGAAAGGAACCTGGATGTTTTGGCTCTGAGTGAAACGAAGCTACGGGTAAAGTGGAGGAGTGGTTTGGGAATGTCTGGGGAGTAAAGTCAGGGGTTAGTGAGAGGACAGGAGCAAGGGAAGGAGTAGCAGTACTCCTGAAACAGGAGTTGTGGGAGTATGTGATAGAGTGTAAGAAAGTAAATTCTCGATTAATATGGGTAAAACTGAAAGTTGATGGAGAGAGGTGGGTGATTATTGGTGCATATGCACCTGGGCATGAGAAGAAAGATCAAGAGAGGCAAGTGTTTTGGGAGCAGCTGAATGAGTGTGTTAGTGGTTTTGATGCACGAGACCGGGTTATAGTGATGGGTGATTTGAATGCAAAGGTGAGTAATGTGGCAGTTGAGGGAATAATTGGTATACATGGGGTGTTCAGTGTTGTAAATAGAAATGGTGAAGAGCTTGTAGATTTATGTGCTGAAAAAGGACTGATGATTGGGAATACCTGGTTTAAAAAGCGAGATATACATAAGTATACTTATGTAAGTAGGAGAGATGGCCAGAGAGCGTTATTGGATTACGTGTTAATTGACAGGCGTGCGAAAGAGAGACTTTTGGATGTTAATGTGCTGAGAGGTGCAACTGGAGGGATGTCTGATCATTATCTTGTGGAGGCAAAGGTGAAGATTTGTATGGGTTTTCAGAAAAAAAGAGTGAATGTTGGGGTGAAGAGGGTGGTGAGAGTAAGTGAGCCTGGGAAGGAGACCTGTGTGAGGAAGTACCAAGAAAGACTGAGTACAGAATGGAAAAAGGTGAGAACAATGGAAGTAAGGGGAGTGGGGGAGGAATGGGATGTATTTAGGGAATCAGTGATGGATTGCGCAAAAGATGCTTGTGGCATGAGAAGAGTGGGAGGTGGGTTGATTAGAAAGGGTAGTGAGTGGTGGGATGAAGAAGTAAGAGTATTAGTGAAAGAGATGAGAGAGGCATTTGGACGATTTTTGCAGGGAAAAAATGCAATTGAGTGGGTCATGTATAAAAGAAAGAGACAGGAGGTCAAGAGAAAGGTGCAAGAGGTGAAAAAAAGGGCAAATGAGAGTTGGGGTGAGAGAGTATCATTAAATTTTAGGGAGAATAAAAAGATGTTCTGGAAGGAGGTAAATAAAGTGCGTAAGACAAGGGAGCAAATGGGAACTTCAGTGAAGGGCGCAAATGGGGAGGTGATAACAAGTAGTAAATTATATGGGAGGGTATTGATTGAGAGGGTGAAGGCATGTACAGAGCATCAGATTGGGGAAGAGCAGTGTGGTTTCAGAAGTGGTAGAGGATGTGTGGATCAGGTGTTTGCTTTGAAGAATGTATGTGAGAAATACTTAGAAAAGCAAATGGATTTGTATGTAGCATTTATGGATCTGGAGAAGGCATATGACAGAGTTGATAGAGATGCTCTGTGGAAGGTATTAAGAATATATGGTGTGGGAGGAAAGTTGTTAGAAGCAGTGAAAAGTTTTTATCGAGGATGTAAGGCATGTGTACGTGTAGGAAGAGAGGAAAGTGATTGGTTCTCAGTGAATATAGGTTTGCGGCAGGGGGTGTGTGATGTCTCCATGGTTGTTTAATTTGTTTATGGATGGGGTTGTTCGGGAGGTAAATGCAAGAGTTTTGGAAAGAGGGGCAAGTATGAAGTCTGTTGGGGATGAGAGAGCTTGGGAAGTGAGTCAGTTGTTGTTCGCTGATGATACAGCGCTGGTGGCTGATTCATGTGAGAAACTGCAGAAGCTGGTGACTGAGTTTGGTAAAGTGTGTGGAAGAAGAAAGTTAAGAGTGAATGTGAATAAGAGCAAGGTTATTAGGTACAGTAGGGTTGAGGGTCAAGTCAATTGGGAGGTGAGTTTGAATGGAGAAAAACTGGAGGAAGTGAAGTGTTTTAGATATCTGGGAGTGGATCTGGCAGCGGATGGAACCATGGAAGCGGAAGTGGATCATAGGGTGGGGGAGGGGGCGAAAATTCTGGGGGCCTTGAAGAATGTGTGGAAGTCGAGAACATTATCTCGGAAAGCAAAAATGGCTATGTTTGAAGGAATAGTGGTTCCAACAATGTTGTATGGTTGCGAGGCGTGGGCTATGGATAGAGTTGTGCGCAGGAGGATGGATGTGCTGGAAATGAGATGATTGAGGACAATGTGTGGTGTGAGGTGGTTTGATCGAGTGAGTAAGGTAAGGGTAAGAGAGATGTGTGGAAATAAAAAGAGCGTGGTTGAGAGAGCAGAAGAGGGTGTTTTGAAGTGGTTTGGGCACATGGAGAGGATGAGTGAGGAAAGATTGACCAAGAGGATATATGTGTCGGAGGTGGAGGGAACGAGGAGAAGAGGGAGACCAAATTGGAGGTGGAAAGATGGAGTGAAAAAGATTTTGTGTGATCGGGGCCTGAACATGCAGGAGGGTGAAAGGAGGGCAAGGAATAGAGTGAATTGGAGCGATGTGGTATACCGGGGTTGACGTGCTGTCAGTGGATTGAATCAAGGCATGTGAAGCGTCTGGGGTAAACCGTGGAGGGCTGTGTAGGTATGTATATTTGCGTGTGTGGACGTATGTATATACATGTGTATGGGGGGGGTTGGGCCATTTCTTTCGTCTGTTTCCTTGCGCTACCTCGCAAACGCGGGAGACAGCGACAAAGTATAATAAAAAAAAATAAAATATATATATATATATATATATATATATATATATATATATATATATATATATATATATATATATATATATATATATATATATATATATATATATATATATATGAGCACTCCCCGCATGACTCCTTCTTCTGTTTCCCATTTTAGAAAGTTAAAAAAAAAAAAAAACAAGGAGGGGAGGATTTCTGGCCCCCCGCTCCCGTCCCCTCTAGTCGCTTTCTACGACACGCGAGGAATGCGTGGGAAGTATTCTTTCACCCCTATCCCCAGGGATAATATATATATATATATATATACACATACACACACATACACATACATACGCACATATACACACACACACACACATACATATATATACATATGAAAAATGTAAGAAACAATTTAGAAAACTGAAACTTCTAGCTTGAAATGAAATGAAAAAAAATGAATGTCACATAATGGTTCAACCTCTGGCTATGGAAAAAGGAAATGTATAATTTTTTTACACAAACGTCAGTAGTAGTTCTGATCAATTTAACCACTGTATCAATAAGCTTCAATATCTAAGCTACATTTTTTCCAATTTCACTATTTTCTTGTCAAAGCACCATGTATGAAAACTATCACTCCAGTAACACAACTATAAACATTTACTTCCCCTTTAAAAAAGGGGAAGTAAATATATATATATATATATATATATATATATATATATATATATATATATATATATATATATATATATATATATATATATATATATATATACCGAGGATGTTGGCCGACCCTGAGGGAGAAGTAGCGACGAGAGAGAACGACTACGGCAATACAGCGTTTGGTTCATCTGGCCTCCGTCTGCGCCACACTGCGCTGAACCAAGTGGCCGGAAGTCAGCACCACAAGTAAAGCATTCTCCTCGAAGGCTCAGAGTGGGGTGCCTAAATGTGTGTGGATGTAACCAAGATGTGAAGACCCTTACTGGAAAAACAATCACTCTTGAAGTAGAACCTTCAGACACAATTGAAAATGTGAAGGAAAATGGTGAAATTGGAGAAAAAATGTAGCTTAGACATTGAAGCTTATTGATGCAGTGGTTAAATTGATGAGAACTGCTATTGACGTTTGTGTAAATAAATAATACATTTCCTTTTTTCCATAGCCAGAGGTTGAACCATTATGTGACATTCTTTTTTTTTTTTTTTTTTTTTTCAAGCTAGAAGTTTCAGTTTTCTAAATTGTTTCTTACATTTTTCATATGTATATATATGTATGTGTGTGTGTGTGTGTATATGTGCGTATGTATGTGTATGTGTGTGTATGTGTATATGTATATATATATGTATATTATCCCTGGGGATAGGGGTGAAAGAATACTTCCCACGTATTCCTCGCGTGTCGTAGAAAGCGACTAGAGGGGACGGGAGCGGGGGGCCAGAAATCCTCCCCTCCTTGTATTAACTTTCTAAAATGGGAAACAGAAGAAGGAGTCACGCGGGGAGTGCTCATCCTCCTCGAAGGCTCAGAGCGGGGTGCCTAAATGTGTGTGGATGTAACAAGATGTGAAAAAAGGAGAGATAGGTAGTATGTTTGAGGAAAGGAACCTGGATGTTTTGGCTCTGAGTGAAACGAAGCTCAAGGTTAAAGGGGAAGAGTGGTTTGGGAATGTCTGGGGAGTAAAGTCAGGGGTTAGTGAGAGGACAAGAGCAAGGGAAGGAGTAGCAGTACTCCTGAAACAGGAGTTGTGGGAGTATGTGATAGAGTGTAAGAAAGTAAATTCTCGATTAATATGGGTAAAACTGAAAGTTGATGGAGAGAGGTGGGTGATTATTGGTGCATATGCACCAGGGCATGAGAAGAAAGATCAAGAGAGGCAAGTGTTTTGGGAGCAGCTGAATGAGTGTGTTAGTGGTTTTGATGCACGAGACCGGGTTATAGTTATGGGTGATTTGAATGCAAAGGTGAGTAATGTGGCAGTTGAGGGAATAATTGGTATACATGGGGTGTTCAGTGTTGTAAATGGAAATGGTGAAGAGCTTGTAGATTTATGTGCTGAAAAAGGACTGATGATTGGGAATACCTGGTTTAAAAAGCGAGATATACATAAGTATACTTATGTAAGTAGGAGAGATGGCCAGAGAGCGTTATTGGATTACGTGTTAATTGACAGGCGTGCGAAAGAGAGACTTTTGGATGTTAATATGCTGAGAGGTGCAACTGGAGGGATGTCTGATCATTATCTTGTGGAGGCTAAGGTGAAGATTTGTATAGGTTTTCAGAAAAGATGAGTGAATGTTGGGGTGAAGAGGGTGGCGAGAGTAAGTGAGCTTGAGAAGGAGACCTGTGTGAGGAAGTACCAGGAGAGACTGAGTACAGAATGGAAAAAGGTGAGAACAATGGAAGCAAGGGGAGTGGGGGAGGAATGGGATGTATTTAGGGAATCAGTGATGGATTGCGCAAAAGATGCTTGTGGCATGAGAAGAGTGAGAGGTGGGTTGATTAGAAAGGGTAGTGAGTGGTGGGATGAAGAAGTAAGAGTATTAGTGAAAGAGAAGAGAGAGGCATTTGGACGATTTTTGCAGGGAAAAAATGCAATTGAGTGGGAGATGTATAAAAGAAAGAGACAGGAGGTCAAGAGAAAGGTGCAAGAGGTGAAAAAAAGGGCAAATGAGAGTTGGGGTGAGAGAGTATCATTAAATTTTAGGGAGAATAAAAAGATGTTCTGGAAGAAGGTAAATAAAGTGCGTAAGACAAGGGAGCAAATGGGAACTTCAGTGAAGGGCGCAAATGGGGAGGTGATAACAAGTAGTGGTGATGTGAGAAGGAGATGGAGTGAGTATTTTGAAGGTTTGTTGAATGTGTTTGATGATAGAGTGGCAGATATAGGGTGTTTTGGTCGAGGTGGTGTGCAAAGTGAGAGGGTTAGGGAAAATGATTTGGTAAACAGAGAAGAGGTAGTAAAAGCTTTGCGGAAGATGAAAGCCGGCAAGGCAGCAGGTTTGGATGGTATTGCAGTGGAATTTATTAAGAAAGGGGGTGACTGTATTGTTGACTGGTTGGTAAGGTTATTTAATGTATGTATGACTCATGGTGAGGTGCCTGAGGATTGGCGGAATGCGTGCATAGTGCCATTGTACAAAGGCAAAGGGGATAAGAGTGAGTGCTCAAATTACAGAGGTATAAGTTTGTTGAGTATTCCTGGTAAATTATATGGGAGGGTATTGATTGAGAGGGTGAAGGCATGTACAGAGCATCAGATTGGGGAAGAGCAGGGTGGTTTCAGAAGTGGTAGAGGATGTGTGGATCAGGTGTTTGCTTTGAAGAATGTATGTGAGAAATACTTAGAAAAGCAAATGGATTTGTATGTAGCATTTATGGATCTGGAGAAGGCATATGATAGAGTTGATAGAGATGCTCTGTGGAAGGTATTAAGAATATATGGTGTGGGAGGAAAGTTGTTAGAAGCAGTGAAAAGTTTTTATCGAGGATGTAAGGCATGTGTACGTGTAGGAAGAGAGGAAAGTGATTGGTTCTCAGTGAATGTAGGTTTGCGGCAGGGGTGTGTGATGTCTCCATGGTTGTTTAATTTGTTTATGGATGGGGTTGTTAGGGAGGTAAATGCAAGAGTTTTGGAAAGAGGGGCAAGTATGAAGTCTGTTGGGGATGAGAGGGCTTGGGAAGTGAGTCAGTTGTTGTTCGCTGATGATACAGCGCTGGTGGCTGATTCATGTGAGAAACTGCAGAAGCTGGTGACTGAGTTTGGTAAAGTGTGTGGAAGAAGAAAGTTAAGAGTAAATGTGAATAAGAGCAAGGTTATTAGGTACAGTAGGGTTGAGGGTCAAGTCAATTGGGAGGTGAGTTTGAATGGAGAAAAACTGGAGGAAGTGAAGTGTTTTAGATATCTGGGAGTGGATCTGGCAGCGGATGGAACCATGGAAGCGGAAGTGGATCATAGAGTGGGGGAGGGGGCGAAAATTCTGGGGGCCTTGAAGAATGTGTGGAAGTCGAGAACATTATCTCGGAAAGCAAAAATGGCTATGTTTGAAGGAATAGTGGTTCCAACAATGTTGTATGGTTGCGAGGCGTGGGCTATGGATAGGGTTGTGCGCAGGAGGATGGATGTGCTGGAAATGAGATGATTGAGGACAATGTGTGGTGTGAGGTGGTTTGATCGAGTGAGTAACGTAAGGGTAAGAGAGATGTGTGGAAATAAAAAGAGCGTTGTTGAGAGAGCAGCAGAGGGTGTTTTAAAGTGGTTTGGGCACATGGAGAGAATGAGTGAGGAAAGATTGACCAAGAGGATATATGTTTCGGAGGTGGAGGGAACGAGGAGAAGAGGGAGACCAAATTGGAGGTGGAAAGATGGAGTGAAAAAGATTTTGTGTGATTGGGGCCTGAACATGCAGGAGGGTGAAAGGAGGGCAAGGAATAGAGTGAATTGGAGCGATGTGGTATACCGGGGTTGACGTGCTGTCAGTGGATTGAATCAAGGCATGTGAAGCGTCTGGGGTAAACCATGGAAAGCTGTGTAGGTATGTATATTTGCGTGTGTGGACGTATGTATATACATGTGTATGGGGGGGGGTTGGGCCATTTCTTTCGTCTGTTTCCTTGCGCTACCTCGCAAACGCGGGAGACAGCGACAAAGTATAAAAAAAAAAAAAAAAAAAAAAAAAATATATATATATATATATATATATATATATATATATATATATATATATATATATATATATATATATATATATATATATATATATATATATATATATATATATATATATACATATATATATTTATGGATCTGGAGAAGGCGTATGATAGAGTTGATAGAGATGCTCTGTGGAAGGTATTATACAGTCCCTTAGCCTAGCGGTTAGCATGGCTGCCTCTTGCACAAGGGGTCCCAGGTTCGATCCTGGCTGATGGAGCTTTGTATGTTCTATGAAGGTGCGCGTTCATATACACTGTATTCGTATTCATATAACTCCGCGTTGTACAGTCAGGTTCGGTAAAACGCTCTCAGCTGGCTATGTGTTCTGTTCGGAAACAACCGATAGACCCTGTTGCTCACCATAGTGAGACGAAGGGTATTCGAATACTTAGTATTTCGAATAGTTGTTTCCTATTATACAGTCCCTTAGCCTAGCGGTTAGCATGCCTGCCTCTTGCACAAGGGGTCCCAGGTTCGATCCTGGCTGATGGAGCTTTGTATGATATGTATATCTATATATATATATATATATATATATATATATATATTATCCCTGGGGATTGGGGAGAAAGAATACTTCCCACGTATTCCCTGCGTGTCGTAGAAGGCGACTAAAAGGGAAGGGAGCGGGGGGGCTGGAAATCCTCCCCTCTCGTTTTTTTTTAATTTTCCAAAAGAAGGAACAGAGAAGGGGGCCAGGTGAGGATATTCCCTCAAAGGCCCAGTCCTCTGATCTTAACGCTACCTCGCTATCGCCGGAAATGGCGAATAGTATGAAAAAAAAAAAATATATATATATATATATATATATATATATATATATATATATATATATATATATATATATATATATATATATATATATATATATATATATATATATATATATGAGAGTTGGGGTGAGAGACTATCAGTAAATTTTAGGGAAAATAAAAAGATGTTCTGGAAGGAGGTAAATAGGGTGCGTAAGACAAGGGAGCAAATGGGAACTTCAGTGAAGGGCGTAAATGGGGAGGTGATAACAAGTAGCGGTGATGTGAGAAGGAGATGGAATGAGTATTTTGAAGGTTTGTTGAATGTGTCTGATGACAGAGTGGCAGATATAGGGTGTTTTGGTCGAGGTGGTGTGCAAAGTGAGAGGGTTAGGGAAAATGATTTGGTAAACAGAGAAGAGGTAGTAAAAGCTTTGCGGAAGATGAAAGCCGGCAAGGCAGCAGGTTTGGATGGTATTGCAGTGGAATTTATTAAGAAAGGGGGTGACTGTATTGTTGACTGGTTGGTAAGGTTATTTAATGTATGTATGACTCATGGTGAGGTGCCTGAGGATTGGCGGAATGCGTGCATAGTGCCATTGTACAAAGGCAAAGGGGATAAGAGTGAGTGCTCAAATTACAGAGGTATAAGTTTGTTGAGTATTCCTGGTAAATTATATGGGAGGGTATTGATTGAGAGGGTGAAGGCATGTACAGAGCATCAGATTGGGGAAGAGCAGTGCGGTTTTAGAAGTGGTAGAGGATGTGTGGATCAGGTGTTTGCTTTGAAGAATGTATGTGAGAAATACTTAGAAAAGCAAATGGATTTGTATGTAGCATTTATGGATCTGGAGAAGGCATATGATAGAGTTGATAGAGATGCTCTGTGGAAGGTATTAAGAATATATGGTGTGGGAGGAAAGTTGTTAGAAGCAGTGAAAAGTTTTTATCGAGGATGTAAGGCATGTGTACGTGTAGGAAGAGAGGAAAGTGATTGGTTCTCAGTGAATGTAGGTTTGCGGCAGGGGTGTGTGATGTCTCCATGGTTGTTTAATTTGTTTATGGATGGGGTTGTAAGGGAGGTAAATGCAAGAGTCCTGGAAAGAGGGGCAAGTATGAAGTCTGTTGGGGATGAGAGAGCTTGGGAAGTGAGTCAGTTGTTGTTCGCTGATGATACAGCGCTGGTGGCTGATTCATGTGAGAAACTGCAGAAGCTGGTGACTGAGTTTGGTAAAGTGTGTGGAAGAAGAAAGTTGAGAGTAAATGTGAATAAGAGCAAGGTTATTAGGTACAGTAGGGGTGAGGGTCAAGTCAATTGGGAGGTGAGTTTGAATGGAGAAAAACTGGAGGAAGTGAAGTGTTTTAGATATCTGGGAGTGGATCTGTCAGCGGATGGAACCATGGAAGCGGAAGTGGATCATAGGGTGGGGGAGGGGGCGAAAATTTTGGGAGCCTTGAAAAATGTGTGGAAGTCGAGAACACTATCTCGGAAAGCAAAAATGGGTATGTTTGAGGGAATAGTGGTTCCAACAATGTTGTATGGTTGCGAGGCGTGGGCTATGGATAGAGATGTGCGCAGGAGGATGGATGTGCTGGAAATGAGATGTTTGAGGACAATGTGTGGTGTGAGGTGGTTTGATCGAGTAAGTAACGTAAGGGTAAGAGAGATGTGTGGAAATAAAAAGAGCGTGGTTGAGAGAGCAGAAGAGGGTGTTTTGAAATGGTTTGGGCACATGGAGAGAATGAGTGAGGAGAGATTGACCAAGAGGATATATGTGTCGGAGGTGGTGGGAACGAGGAGAAGAGGGAGACCAAATTGGAGGTGGAAAGATGGAGTGAAAAAGATTTTGTGTGATCGGGGCCTGAACATGCAGGAGGGTGAAAGGAGGGCAAGAAATAGAGTGAATTGGAGTCATGTGGTATACAGGGGTTGACGTGCTGTCAGTGGATTGAAGCAAGGCATGTGAAGCGTCTGGGGTAAACCATGGAAAGCTGTGTAGGTATGTATATTTGCGTGTGTGGACGTGTGTATGTACATGTGTATGGGGGGGGGGGGGTTGGGCCATTTCTTTCGTCTGTTTCCTTGCGCTACCTCGCAAACGCGGGAGACAGCGACAAAGTATAAAAAAAAAAAAAAAAAAAATATATATATATCATAGTTTGTCTTTGGCATCCACGTTAGCGAGGTAACGCAAGAATACAGACGAAAGAATGGCTCAACCAACCCATAGACACATGTATATTTATATACGTCCACACACACATTAAATATACATACCTATACATCTCAACGTATATATATACACACACAGAGACATAAACATACATAAACATGCACATAATTCATACTGTCTGCCCTCATTCATTCCCGTCGCCACCCATGCCACACATGAAATGACAACACCCTTCCCCCGCATGTGCTTGAGGTAGCGCTAGGAAAAGACAACAAAGGCCACATTCCTTCACACTTAGTATCTATCAGTGATGTATAATGCACCGAAGACTCATCTCCCTTTCCACAAACAGGCCTCAAAAAACTTTCCATGGTTTACCCCAGACGCTTCACATGCCCTGGCTAAATTCATTGACAGCACGTCGACCCCGGTGTACCACATCGTTCCAATTTTCTCTATTCCTTGCACACCTTTCACCTTCCTGGATGTTCAGGCCCCGATCACTGAAAATTCTTTTTCACTCCTTCTTTGCATGTCCAATCTGGTCTCCCACTTCTCCGCGTTCCCACCACCTCTGACACATATATCCTCTTTGTCATTCTTTCCTCATTCATTATCTCCATGAGACCAGACAATTTCAAAACACCGTCTAATGCTCTCACAACCATATTCTTTTTATTACCACATATCTCTCTTACCCTTTCATTACTTACTCGATCAAACCACCTCACACCATATATTTTCATCAAACATCTCACTTCCAGCACATCCACCCTCCGCACAACTCTACCTATAGCCTACGCCTCGCAACCATATAACATTGTTGGAACCACTATTCCTTCAAAAATACCCATTTTTGCTTTCCAAGATAACGTTCTCGACTTACAGACATTTTTCAACGCTCCCAGTACTTTCACCCCCTCCCCACCCTGTTTCTCACTTCCGCTTCCTTGGTTACATCTGCTGTCAAACCCACTCCCAGATATCTAAATGACTTCACTTCCTACAGTTTTTCTCCATTCAAACTTACCTCCTAATTGACTTGTCACTCAACCCTACTGTACCTAATAACCTTGCTCTTATTCACATTTCCTCTCAGCTTTTTTCTTTCACACACTTTATGAAACTCAGTCAACAGCTTCTGCAGTTTCTCACCTGAATCAGCCACCAGCGCTGTATCATGAGCGAACAGAAACTGACTCACTTCCCAAGCTCTCTCATCCACAACCGACTGCATGCTTGCCACTCTTTCAAAAACTCTTGCATTCACCTCAATAACAATCCCATCCATAAATTAAACAACCGTGGAGACATCACGCACCCGTGACGCAAACCAACATTCACTGAGAACCAATCACTTTCCTCTCTTCCTACACGTACACATGCCTTACATCATCGATAAAAACTTTCACTGCTTCTAACAAATTACCTCTCACACCATATATTCTTCATACTTTCCATAGAGCATTTCTATCAACTCTATCATATGCCTTCTTCATATCCATAAATGTTAAATACAAAACCATTTGCTTTTCTAAGTATTTCTCACATACACTTTTCAAACAAACACCTGATCCACACATCCTCTGCCACTTCTGAAACCACACTGCTCTTCCCCAATCTGATGCTCTGTACTTGCCTTTACCCTCTCAATCAATACCCTCCCATATAATTACCCAGAAATACTAAACAAACTTATTTATCTTATTTATCTATTTTGCTTTGTCGCTCTCTCCCGCGTTAGCGAGGTAGCGCAAGGAAACAGACGAAAGAATGGCCCAACCCACCCACATACACATGTATATACATACACGTCCACAGACGCAAATATACATACCTATACATCTTAATGTACACATATACATATATACACATGTACATAATTCATACTGTCTGCCTTTATTCATTCCCATCGCCACCTCGCCACATATGGAATAACAACAACCTCCCCCTTCATGTGTGCGAGGTAGCGCTAATAAAAGACAACAAAGGCCTCATTCGTTCACACTCAGTCTCTAGCTGTCGTGTAATAATGCACCGAAACAACAGCTCACTTTCCACATCCAGGGCCCAAAGAACTTTCCATGGTTAACCCCAGACGCTTCACATGCCCTGGTTCAATCCACTGGCAGCACGTCGACCCGGGTATACCACATCGTTCCAATTCACACTATTCCTTGCACGCCTTTCACCCTCCTGCATGTTCAGTCCCCGATCATTACTCCATCTTTCCACCTACAATTTGGTCTCCCACTTCTCGTTCCCTCCACCTCTGACACATTTATCCTCTTGGTCAATCTTTCCTCACTCATTCTCTCCATGTGACCAAACCATTTCAAAACACCCTCTTCTGTTGTCTAAACCACACTCTTTTAATTTCCACACATCTCTCTTACCCTTACATTACTTACTCGATCAAACCAACTCACACCACACATTGTTCTCAAACATCTCATTTCCAGCACATCCACACTCTTGCGCACAACTCTATCCATAGCCCACGCCTCGCAACCATACAACATTGTTGGAACCACTATTCTTTTAAAGATACACATTTTTGCTTTCCGAAATAATGGTCTCGACATCCAAACATTTTTCATGGCTCCCAGAACTTTCGCCCCCTCCCCCACACTATGATTCACTTCCGCTTCCATGGTTCCATCCGCCGCCAGATCCACTCCCAGATATCTAAAACACTTTACTTCCTCCAGTTTTTCTCCATTCAAACTCACCTCCCAGTTGACTTGACCCTCAACCCTACTGCACCTAATAACCTTGCCCTTATTCACATTTACTCTTAACTTTCTTCTTTCACACACTTTACCAAACTCTGTCACCAGTTTCTTCAGTTTTTCACATGAATCAGCCACCTGCGCTGTATAATCAGCGAACAACAACTGACTCACTTCCCAAGCTCTCTCATCCACAACAGACTGCATACTTGCCCCTCTTTCCAAAACTCTTGCATTTACCTCCCTAACAGCCCCATCTATAAACAAATTAAACAACCATGGAGGCATCACGCACCCCTGCCGCAAACCTACATTTACTGAGAAGCAATCACTTTCCTATCTTCCTACACGTGGACATGCCTTACATCCTCGATAAAAGCTTTTCACTGCTTCTAACAACTTGCCTCCCACACCATATATTCTTAATACCTTCCACAGAGCATCTCTATCAACTCTATCATATGCCTTCTCCAGATCCATAACTGCTGCATACAAATCCATTTGCTTTTCTAAGTATTTCTCACATACATTCTTCAAAGCAAACACCTGATCCACACATCCTCTGCCACTTCTGAAACCACCCTGCTCTTCCCCAATCTGATGCTTTGTACATGCCTTCACCCTCTCAATCAATACCCTCCCATATAAGTTACCAGTAATACTCAACAAACTTATACCTCTGTAATTTGAGCACTCACTCCTATCCCCTTTGCCTTTGTACAATGGTACTATGCAAGTATTCCGCCAATCCTCAGGCACCTCACCATGAATCATACATACATTAAATAACCTTACCAACCAGTCAACAATACAGTCACCCCCTTTTTTTAATAAATTCCACTGCAATACCATCCAAACCTTCTTCCTTGTAGGCTTTCATCTTCCGTAAAGTTTTTACTACCTCTTCTCTGTTTACCAAATCATTTTCCCTAACCCTCTCACTTTGCACACCACCTCGACGAAAACACACTATATCTGCCACTCTATCATCAAACACATTCAACAAACCTTCAAAATACTCACAGCATCACCTTCTCACATCACCAGTACTTGTTATCACCTCCCCATTAGCCCCCTTCACTGAAGTTCCCATTTGCTCCAATATCTTACGCACTTCATTTACCTCCTTCCAAAACATCTCTTTATTCTCCCTAAAATTTAATGATACCCTCTCACCCCATCTCTCATTTGCCCTCTTTTTCACCTCTTGCACCTTTCTCTTGACCTCCTACCTCTTTATTTTATACATCTCCCACTCATTTGCATTTTTTCCCTGCAAAAATCGTCCAAATGCCTCTCTCTTCACTTTCACTAATAATCTTACTTCTTCATCCCCCTACTCACTACCCTTTCTAATCAACCCACCTCCCACGCTTCTCATGCCACAAGCATCTTTTGCACAAGCCATCACTGCCTCCCTAAATCAATCCCATTCCTCCCCCACTCCCCTTTCCTCCTTTGTTCTCACATTTTTCCATTCCGTACTCAGTCTCTCCTAGTACTTCTTCACACAAGTCGCCTTCACAAGCTCACTTACTCTCACCACTCTCTTCACCCCAACATTCTCTCTTCTTTTCTGAGAACACCTACAAATCTTCACCTTCGCCTCCACAGGATAATGATCAGACATCCCTGCACCTCTCTGCACATTAAAATCGAAAAGTCTCTCTTTCGCACGCCTATCAATTAACACGTAATCCAATAACGGTCTCCTACTTACCTACATATACTTATGTATATCTCGCTTTTTAAACCAGGTATTCCCAATCACCAGTCCTTTTTCAGCAAATAAATCTGTAACCTCGTCACCATTTCCATTTACAACACTGAACACCCCATTTATACCAATTATTTCCTCAACTGCCACATTGCTTACCTTTGTATACAAATCAACCGTCACTATAACCCGGTCTTGTGCATCAAAACCAATAACATTCTCATTCAGCTGCTCTCAAAACACTTGCCTCTCATGATCTTTCTTCTCATGCCCAGGTGCATAAACACCAATAATCACCCATCTCTCTCCATCAACTTTCAGTTTTACCCATATCAATCTAGAATTTACTTTCTTACACTCTATCACATACTCCCACAACTCCTGTTTCAGGAGTAGTGCGACTCCTTCCCTTGCTCTTGTCCTCTCACTAACTCCAGACTTTACTCCCAAAACATTCCCAAACCACTCTTCCCTTTTACCCTTGAGCTTCGTTACACTCAGAGCCAAAACATCCAGGTTCCTTTCCTCAAACATACTACCTGTCTCTCCTTTTTTCTCATCTTGGTTACATCCTCAACAAACTTATATCTATATAATTTGAGCACTCACTCTTATTCCCTTTGCCTTTGTGCAATAGCACTATGCACGCATTCCGCCAGTCCTCGGGCACCTTACCATGAGTCATACATTAAATAACCTTACCAACCAGTCAACAATACAGTCACCCCCTTTTCTAATAAATTCCACTGCAATACCATCCAAATCCGCTGCCTTGCCGGCTTTCACCTTCCGCAAAGCTTTTACTACCTCTTCTCTGTTTACCAAATCATTCTCCCTAACCCTCTCACTTCTCACACCACCTCAACCAAAACAGGCTATATCTGCCACTCTATCATCAAACACATTCAACAAACCTTCAAAATACTCATTCCATTTCCTTCTCACATCACCAATACTTGTTTTCACTTCCCCATTAGCCCCCTACACTGATTTTCCCATTAGTACACACTTTATTTACCTACTTCGAAAATATCTTTTTATTTTCCCTAAAATTTAATGATACTCTCTCACCCCAACTCTCATTTGCCGTCTTATTTTGCCTCTTGCACCATTCTCGTGACATCCTGCCTCTTTTTTTTATACACCTCCAGTCATTTGCATTATTTCTTCTAAAAAATCGTACAAATGCCTCTCTCTTCTCTTTCACTAATAATCTTACTTCTTCATCCCACCACTCACTACCTTTTCAAATCTGCCCACCTCCCACGATTCTTATGACACAAGCACCTTTTGCACAAGCCATCACTGCTTTCCTAAATACATCCCATTCCTCCCCCACTTCCCTTACTTCCTTTGTTCTCACCGTTTTCCATTCTGTATTCAGTCTCTCCTGGTCCCTCCTCACGCATGTCTACACCCTAGCTCACTTACTCTCACCACTCTCGTCATCCCAACATTTTCTTTTCTTTTCTAAAGACCTCTAAAAATCTTCACCTTCGCCTCCAAAAGATAATGATCAGACATATACTTCAAGTTGCACCTCTCAGCACATTAATTTCCAAAAGTCTCTCTCTCGCGTGGCCATCAATTAACACGTATTCCAATAACGCTCTTTGGCCATCTCTCCTAGGTACATACGCATTTTTTTGTATATCTCTCTTTTTAAACCAGGTATTCCCAACCACCAGTCCGTTTTCAGCACATAAATCTACAAGCTCCTCGCCATTTCCATTTAAAACCCTGAATACCCATGTATACAAATTATTCTCTCAACTGCCACATTACACACATTTGTTCTCAAATCATCCATCACTATAACCCGGTCTCGCGTATCAAAACTACTAACACACTCATACAGCTGCTCCCAAAACACTCGTCTTTCGTGAAAGATCTTTCCTCTCATGTTCAGGTGCATATGCACCAATAATCATACATCTCTCTCTATCCACTTTCAGTTTTACCCATATCAATCCATTTTTTACCTTCTTACACTCTATCACATACTCCCACCACTCTTGTTTCAGGAGTAGTGCTACTCCTTCCCTTGCTCTTGTCTTCTCACTACCCCCTGACTTTACTCCCAAGAAATTACCAAACCACTCTTCCCCTTTACGCTTGAGCTTTCTTTCACTCAGAGCCAAAACATCCAGGTTCATTTCCTCAAACATACTACCTATCTCTCCTTTTTTCTCTTCTTGGTTGCATCCACACACATTTAGACATCCCAGTCTGAGCCTTCGAGGAGGATGAGTATTCCCCGCGGATGTATGGCATGTGTACGTGTAGGAAGAGAGGAAAGTGATTAGTTCTCAGTGAATGTAGGTTTGCGGCAGGGGTGTGTGATGTCTCCATGGTTGTTTAATTTGTTTATGGATGGGGTTGTTAGGGAGGTAAATGCAAGAGTTTTGGAAAGAGGGGCAAGTATGGGGATGAGAGAGCTTGGGAAGTGAGTTAGTTGTTGTTCGCTGATGATACAGCGCTGGTGGCTGATTCATGTGAGAAACTGCAGAAGCTGGTGACTGAGTTTGGTAAAGTGTGTGAAAGAAGAAAGTTAAGAGTAAATGTGAATAAGAGCAAGGTTATTAGGTACAGTAGGGTTGAGGGTCAAGTCAATTGGGAGGTAAGTTTGAATGAAGAAAAACTGGAGGAAGTAAAGTGTTTTAGATATCTGGGAGTGGATCTGGCAGCGGATGGAACCATGGAAGCGGAAGTGGATCATAGGGTGGGGGAGGGGGCGAAAATCCTGGGAGCCTTGAAGAATGTGTGGAAGTCGAGAACATTATCTCGGAAAGCAAAAATGGGTATGTTTGAAGGAATAGTGGTTCCAACAATGTTGTATGGTTGCGAGGCGTGGGCTATGGATAGAGTTGTGCGCAGGAGGATGGATGTGCTGGAAATGAGATGTTTGAGGACAATGTGTGGTGTAAGGTGGTTTGATCGAGTAAGTAACGTAAGGGTAAGAGAGATGTGTGGAAAAAAAGAGAGCGTGGTTGAGAGAGCAGAAAAGGGTGTTTTGAAAAGGTTTGGGCACATGGAGAGAATGAGTGAGGAAAGATTGACCAAGAGGATATATGTGTCGGAAGTGGAGGGAACGAGGAGAAGTGGGAGACCAAATTGGAGGTGGAAAGATGGAGTGAAAAAGATTTTGTGTGATCGGGGCCTGAACATGCAGGAGGGTGAAAGGAGGGCAAGGAATAGAGTGAATTGGATCGATGTGGTATACCGGGGTTGACGTGCTGTCAGTGGATTGAATCAGGGCATGTGAAGCGTCTGGGGTAAACCACGGAAAGCTATGTAGGTATGTATATTTGCGTGTGTGGATGCATGTATATACATGTGTATGGTGGTGGGTTGGGCCATTTCTTTCGTCTTTTTCCTTGCGCTACCTCGCAAACGCGAGAGAAAGCGGCAAAAAAAAAAAAAAAAAATATATATATATATATATATATATATATATATATATATATATATATATTTATCTTTTTATTTATCCCTGGGGATAGGGGAGACAGAATACTTCCTACGCATTCCTCACTTGTCGTAGAAGGCGACGAAAAGGGGCGGGTGTGGGGGGCCAGAAACCCTCCCCTCCTTGTGTTTTGACTTTCTAAGAGGGGATACAGAAGACGGAGTCACGCGGGGAGTGCTCATCCTCCTCGAAGGCTCGGATTGGGGTGTCTAAATGTGCATGGATGTAACCAAGATGAGAAAAAAAGGAGATAGGAAGTATGTTTAAGAAAAGTAACCTGGATGTTTTGTCTCTGAGTGAAAATAAGCTCAAGGGTAAAGGGGAAGAGTGGTTTGGGAATATCTTGGGAGTAAAGTCAGGGGTTAGTGAGAGGACAAGAGCAAGGGAAGGAGTAGCACTACTCCTGAAACAGGAGTTGTGGGAGTATGTGATGGCGTGTAAGAAAGTAAATTCTAGATTGATATGGGTAAAACTGAAAGTTGATGGAGAGAGATGGGTGATTATTGGTGCATATGCACCTCGGCAAGAGAAGAAAGATCATGAGAGGTGAGTGTTTTGGGAGCAGCTGAATGAGTGTGTTAGTGTTTTTGATGCACACGACCGGGTTATAGCGATGGGTGATTTTAATGCAAAGCTGAGTAATGTGGCAGTTGAGGGAATAATTGGAATATATGGGGTGTTCAGTGTTGTAAATGGAAATGGTGAAGAGCTTGTGGATTTGAGTGCTGAGAAAGGACTGGTGATTGGGAATACCTGGTTTAAAAAACGAGATATACATAAGAATACGTAGGTAAGTAGGAGGGATGGCCACAGAGCGTTATTGGATTTCGTGTTAATTGATAGGCGAGCGAAAGAGAGACTTTTGGATGTTAACGTGCTGAGAGGTGCAACTGGAGGGATGTCTGATCATTCCCTTGTGGAGGCTAAGGTGAAGATTTGTATGGGTTTTCAGAAAAGAAGAGAGAATGTTGGGGTGAAGAGAGTGGTGAGAGTAAGTGAGCTTGGGTAGGAGACTTGTTTGAGGAAATTCCATGAGACACTGAGTGCAGAATGGAAGAAGGTAAGAACAAAGGAGGTAAGGGGATTGGGGGAGGAATGGGATGTATCTAGGGAAGCAGTGATGGCTTGTGCTAAAGATGATGTGTCATGAGAAGCGTGGGAGGTGGGTTGATAAGAAAGGGTAGCGAGTGGTGGATTGACGAAGTAAGATTATCAGTGAAAGAGAGGAGAGAGGCATTTGGACCATTTTTGCAGGGAAAAAAAGCAAATGAGTGGGAGATGTATAAAGGAAAGATGCAGGAGGTCAAGAGAAAGGTGCAAGAGGTGAAAAAAGAGGGTAAATGAGAGTTGGGGTGAGAGAGCATCATTAGATTTTATCGAAAATAAAAAGATGTTTTGGAAGGAGGTAAATAAAGTGCGTAAGAGAAGGGAGCAAATGGGAACTTCAGTGAAGGGGGTTAATGGGGAGGTGATAACAAGTATTGGTGATGTGAGCAGGAGATGGAGTGAGTATTTTGAAGGTGTGTTGAATGTGTTTGATGATAGATTGGCAGATATAGGGTGTTTTGGTGGAGGTGGTGTGCAAAGTGAGAGGGTTAGGGGAAATGATTTGGTAAAAAGAGAAGAGGTTGTAAAAGCTTTTCGGAAGATGAAAGCCGGCAAGGCAGCAGGTTTGGATGGTATTGCGGTGGAATTCTTAAGAAAAGGAAGGTGACTGTATTGTTGACTGGTTGGTAAGTTTATTAAATGTATGTATGATTCATGGTAAGGTGCCTGAGGATTGGCGGAATACTTGCATAGTGCCACTGTACAAAGGCAAAGGGAAGAGATGTGAGTGCTCAAATTACAGAGGTATGAGTTTGTTGAGTATTCCTGGGAACTTATATTGGAGAGTATTGATTGAGAGGGTGAAGTCATGTACAGAGCATCAGATTGGGGAAGAGCAGTGTGGTTTCAGAGGTGGTAGAGGATGTGTAGATCAGGCGTTTGCTTTGAAGAATGTATGTGAGAAATACTTAGAGAAGCAAATGGATTTATGTATAGCATTTATGGATCTGGAGAAGGCATATGATAGAGTTGATAGACATTCTTTGTGGAAGGTACTAAGAATATATGGTGTGGTAGGCAAGTTGTTAGAAGCAGTGAAAAGTTTATATCGAGGCTGTAAGGCATGTGTACGTGTAGGAAGAGAGGAAAGTGATTGGTATTCAGTGAATGTAGGTTTGCGGCAGGGGTGTTTGATGTCTCCATAGTTGTTTAATTTGTTTATGGATGGAGTTGTTTGGGAGGTGAATGCAAGAGTTTTAGAAAAAGGGGCAAGTATTAAGTCTGTTGTGGATGAGAGAGCTTGGGAAGTGAGTCAGTTGTTATTCGCTGATGATACAGCGCTGGTGGCTGATTCATGTGAGATACTGCAGAAGCTGGTGACTGAGTTTGATAAAGTGTGTGAAAGAAGAAAGTTAAGAGTAAATGTGAATAAGAGCAAGGTTATCAGGTACAGTAGGTTTGAGGGTCAAGTCAATTGGGAGGTAAGTTTAAATGGAGAAAAACTGGAGGAAGTAAAGTGTTTTAGATATCTGGGAGTGGATCTGTAAGCGGATGGAACCACGGAAGCGGAAGTGAATCATCGGGTGGGGGAGGGGGCGAAAATTTTGCGAGCTTTGAAGAATGTTTGGAAGTCGAGAACATTATCTCGGAAAGCAAAAATGGGTATGTTTGAATGAATATTGTTTCCAACAATGTTGTATGGTTGCGAGGCGTGGGCTATGGATAGAGTTTTACGCAGGAGGGTGGATGTGCTGGAAATGAGATGTTTGTCGACAATATATGGTGTGAGGTTGTTTGATCGAGTAAGTAATGTAAGGGTAAGAGAAATGTGTGGAAATAAAAAGAGTATGGTTGAGAGAGCAGAAGAGGGTGTTTTGAAATGGTTTGGGCACATGTAGAGAATGAGTGAGGAAAGATTGACCAAGAGGATATATGTGTCGGAGGTGGAGGGACCGAGGAGAAGTGGGAGACCAAATTGTAGGCGGAAAGATTGAGTGACAAAGATTTTGTGTGATCGGGGCCTGAACATGGAGAAGTGTGAAAGGCGTGAAAGGAATACAGTGAATTGGAACGATGTAGTATATCGGGGTCGACGTGCTCTCAATGGATTGAACCAGGGCACATGAAGCATCTGGGGTAAACCATGGAAAATTCTGTGGGGCCTGGGTGTGGAAAGGCAGCTGTGGTTTCGGTGCATTATTACATGACAGCTTGAGACAGTGTGAACGAATGAGGCCTTTGTTGTCTTTTCCTAGCGCTACCTCGCACACATGAGGGGGGAGGGGGTTTTATTCCATGTTTGGCGAGGTGGCGATGGGAATAGATAAAGGTAGACAGTATGAATTATGTACATGTGTATATATGTATATGTCTGTGTGTGTATATATATGTGTACATTGAGATGTATAGGTATGTATATTTGCTTGTGTGGACGTGTATGTATATACATGTGTATGTGGGTGGGTTGGGCCATTACTTTCGTCTGTTTCCTTGTTCTACGTCGCTAACGCGGGAGACAGCGACAAAGCAAAATAACTAAAATAAATGATACATATATATATATATATATATATATATATATATATATATATATATATATATATATATATATATATATATATATATATATATATTAACTTTCTAAAATGGGAAACAGAAGAAGGAGTCACGCGGGGAGTGCTCATCCTCCTCGAAGGCTCAGAGTGGGGTGCCTAAATGTGTGTGGATGTAACCAAGATGTGAAAAAAGGAGAGATAGGTAGTATGTTTGAGGAAAGGAACCTGGATGTTTTGGCTCTGAGTGAAACGAAGCTCAAGGGTAAAGATGAAGAGTGGTTTGGGAATGTCTGGGGAGTAAAGTCAGGGGTTAGTGAGAGGACAAGAGCAAGGGAAGGAGTAGCAATACTCCTGAAACAGGAGTTGTGGGAGTATGTGATAGAGTGTAAGAAAGTAAATTCTCGATTAATATGGGTAAAACTGAAAGTTGATGGAGAGAGGTGGGTGATTATTGGTGCATATGCACCTGGGCATGAGAAGAAAGATCAAGAGAGGCAAGTGTTTTGGGAGCAGCTGAATGAGTGTGTTAGTGGTTTTGATGCACGAGACCGGGTTATAGTGATGGGTGATTTGAATGCAAAGGTGAGTAATGTGGCAGTTGAGGGAATAATTGGTATACATGGGGTGTTCAGTGTTGTAAATGGAAATGGTGAAGAGCTTGTAGATTTATTTGCTGAAAAAGGACTGATGATTGGGAATACCTGGTTTAAAAAGCGAGATATACATAAGTATACTTATGTAAGTAGGAGAGATGGCCAGAGAGCGTTATTGGATTACGTGTTAATTGACAGGCGTGCGAAAGATAGACTTCTGGATGTTAATGTGCTGAGAGGTGCAACTGGAGGGATATCTGATCATTATCTTGTGGAGGCTAAGGTGAAGATTTGTATGGGTTTTCAGAAAAGAAGAGTGAATGTTGGGGTGAAGAGGGTGGTGAGAGTAAGTGAGCTTGAGAAGGAGACCTGTGTGAGGAAGTACCAGGAGAGACTGAGTACAGAATGGAAAAAGGTGAGAACAATGGAAGTAAGGGGAGTGGGGGAGGAATGGGATGTATTTAGGGAATCAGTGATGGATTGCGCAAAAGATGCTTGTGGCATGAGAAGAGTGGGAGGTGGGTTGATTAGAAAGGGTAGTGAGTGGTGGGATGAAGAAGTAAGAGTATTAGTGAAAGAGAAGAGAGAGGCATTTGGACGATTTTTGCAGGGAAAAAATGCAATCGAGTGGGAGATGTATAAAAGAAAGAGACAGGAGATCAAGAGAAAGGTGCAAGAGGTGAAAAAAAGGGCAAATGAGAGTTGGGGTGAGAGAGTATCATTAAATTTTAGGGAGAATAAAAAGATGTTCTGGAAGGAGGTAAATAAAGTGAGTAAGACAAGGGAGCAAATGGGAACTTCAGTGAAGGGCGCAAATGGGGAGGTGATAACAAGTAGTGGTGATGTGAGGAGATGGAGTGAGTATTTTGAAGGTTTGTTGAATGTGTTTGATGATAGAGTGGCAGATATAGGGTGTTTTGGTCGAGGTGGTGTGCAAAGTGAGAGGGTTAGGGAAAATGATTTGGTAAACAGAGAAGAGGTAGTGAAAGCTTTGCGGAAGATGAAAGCCGGCAAGGCAGCAGGTTTGGATGGTATTGCAGTGGAATTTATTAAAAAAGGGGGTGACTGTATTGTTGACTGGCTGGTAAGGTTATTTAATGTATGTATGACTCATGGTGAGGTGCCTGAGGATTGGCGGAATGCGTGCATAGTGCCATTGTACAAAGGCAAAGGGGATAAGAGTGAGTGCTCAAATTACAGAGGTATAAGTTTGTTGAGTATTCCTGGTAAATTATATGGGAGGGTATTGATTGAGAGGGTGACGGCATGTACAGAGCATCAGATTGGGGAAGAGCAGTGTGGTTTCAGAAGTGGTAGAGGATGTGTGGATCAGGTGTTTGCTTTGAAGAATGTATGTGAGAAATACTTAGAAAAGCAAATGGATTTGTATGTAGCATTTATGGATCTGGAGAAGGCATATGATAGAGTTGATAGAGATGCTCTGTGGAAGGTATTAAGAATATATGGTGTGGGAGGAAAGTTGTTAGAAGCAGTGAAAAGTTTTTATCGAGGATGTAAGGCATTTGTACGTGTAGGAAGAGAGGAAAGTGATTGGTTCTCAGTGAATGTAGGTTTGCGGCAGGGGTGTGTGATGTCTCCATGGTTGTTTAATTTGTTTATGGATGGGGTTGTTAGGGAGGTAAATGCAAGAGTTTTGGAAAGAGGGGCAAGTATGAAGTCTGTTGGGGATGAGAGAGCTTGGGAAGTGAGTCAGTTGTTGTTCGCTGATGATACAGCGCTGGTGGCTGATTCATGTGAGAAACTGCAGAAGCTGGTGACTGAGTTTGGTAAAGTGTGTGGAAGAAGAAAGTTAAGAGTAAATGTGAATAAGAGCAAGGTTATTAGGTACAGTAGGGTTGAGGGTCAAGTCAATTGGGAGGTGAGTTTGAATGGAGAAAAACTGGAGGAAGTGAAGTGTTTTAGATATCTGGGAGTGGATCTGGCAGCGGATGGAACCATGGAAGCGGAAGTGGATCATAGAGTGTGGGAGGGGGCGAAAATTCTGGGGGCCTTGAAGAATGTGTGGAAGTCGAGAACATTATCTCGGAAAGCAAAAATGGGTATGTTTGAAGGAATAGTGGTTCCAACAATGTTGTATGGTTGCGAGGCGTGGGCTATGGATAGAGTTGTGCGCAGGAGGATGGATGTGCTGGAAATGAGATGTTTGAGGACAATGTGTGGTGTGAGGTGGTTTGATCGAGTGAGTAACGTAAGGGTAAGAGAGATGTGTGGAAATAAAAAGAGCGTGGTTGAGAGAGCAGAAGAGGGTGTTTTGAAGTGGTTTGGGCACATGGAGAGGATGAGTGAGGAAAGATTGACCAAGAGGATATATGTGTCGGAGGTGGAGGGAACGAGGAGAAGAGGGAGACCAAATTGGAGGTGGAAAGATGGAGTGAAAAAGATTTTGTGTGATCGGGGCTTGAACATGCAGGAGGGTGAAAGGAGGGCAAGGAATAGAGTGAATTGGAGCGATGTGGTATACCGGGGTTGACGTGCTGTCAGTGGATTGAATCAAGGCATGTGAAGCGTCTGGGGTAAGCCATGGAAAGCTGTGTAGGTATGTATATTTGCGTGTG
The DNA here is from genome assembly GCF_036320965.1 of Panulirus ornatus. Lineage (NCBI taxonomy): Eukaryota > Metazoa > Arthropoda > Malacostraca > Decapoda > Palinuridae > Panulirus > Panulirus ornatus. The sequence goes on from NC_092269.1 coordinate 24,597,576, forward strand.
TGGACGTATGTATATACATCTGTATGGGGGGGGGTTTGGGCCATTTCTTTCGTCTGTTTCCTTGCGCTACCTCGCAAACGCGGGAGACAGCGACGAAGTATAATAATAATATAATATATATATATATATATATATATATATATATATATATATATATATATATATATATATATATATATATATATATATATATATATATATATATATACATATATATATATATATATATCCTCCCCTCTCTCTTTTTTTTCCAAAGGAAGGAACAGAGAAGGGGGCTGGATGAGGATGTTTCCTCAGAGGCCCAGTCCACTGTTCTTAACGCTACCTCGCTGACGCGGGAATTGGCGAATAGTATGAAAGAAAAAAGAAATATATATATATATATATATATATATATATATATATATATATATATATATATATATATATATATATATATATATATATATATATATAAATATATTTTTTTTTGCTTTGTCGCTGTCTCCCGCGTTTGCGAGGTAGCGCAAGGCAATAGACAAAAGAAATGGCCCAACCCCCCCCATACACATGTATATACATACGTCGACACACGCAAATACACATACCTACACAGCTTTCCATGGTTTACCCCAGACGCTTTACATGCCTTGATTCCATCCACTGACAGCACGTCAACCCCGGTATACCACATCGCTCCAATTCACTCTATTCCTTGCCCTCCTTTCACCCTCCTGCATGTTCAGGCCCCGATCACACAAAATCTTTTTCACTCTATCTTTCCACCTCCAATGTGGTCTCCCACTTCTCCTCGTTCCCTCCACTTCCGACACATTTATCCTCTTGGTCAATCTTTCCTCACTCATTCTCTCCATGTGCCCAAACCATTTCAAAACACCCTCTTCTGCTCTCTCAACCACGCTCTTTTTATTTCCACACATCTCTCTTACCCTTACGTTACTTACTCGATCAAACCACCTCACACCACACATTGTCCTCAAACATCTCATTTCCAGCACATCCATCCTCCTGCGCACAACTCTATCCATAGCCCACGCCTCGCAACCATACAACATTGTTGGAACCACTATTCCTTCAAACATAGCCATTTTTGCTTTCCGAGATAATGTTCTCGACTTCCACATATTCTTCAAGGCTCCCATAATTTTCGCCCCCTCCCCCACCCTATGATCCACTTCCGCTTCCATGGTTCCATCCGCTGCAAGATCCACTCTCAGATATCTAAAACACTTCACTTCCTCCAGTTTTTCTCCATTCAAACTCACCTCCCAATTGACTTGACCCTCAACCCTAATAACCTTGCTCTTATTCACATTTACTCTTAACTTTCTTCTTTCACACACTTTACCAAACTCAGTCACCAGCTTTTGCAGTTTCTCACATGAATCAGCCACCAGCGCTGTATCGTCAGCGAACAACAACTGACTCACTTCCCAAGCTCTCTCATCCCCCACAGACTTCATACTTGCCCCTCTTTCCAAAACTCTTGCATTCACCTCCCTAACAACCCCATCCATAAACAAATTAAACAGCCATGGAGACATCACACACCCCTGCCGCAAACCTACATTCACTGAGAACCAATCACTTTCCTCTCTTCCTACACGTACACATGCCTTACATCCTCGATAAAAACTTTTCACTGCTTTTAACAACTTGCCTCCCACACCATATATTCTTAATACCTTCCACAGAGCATCTCTATCAACTCTATCATATGCCTTCTCCAGATCCATAAATGCTACATACAAATCCATTTGCTTTTCTAAGTATTTCTCACATACATTCTTCAAAGCAAACACCTGATCCACACATCTTCTACCACTTCTGAAACCACACTGTATATATATATATATATATTTATATATATATATATATATATATATATATATATATATATATATATATATATATATATATATATATATATATATATATATATATATACATATATATATATATATATATATATATTGGAAAGGATCACAATTTTGCGCGAGATCAAGTATATTCCTATGAGTCCACGGGCAAAATGAAACACGATAAGTTCCAAAGTGCACTTTCGTGTAATAATCACATCCTCATGGGAGACACAAGAGAGAGATACAACAGTCAGTTGGTATACAACAAAGAGACTTAGCTAGGATGCCATTTGGTAAACATGTGATTGTCCTTGACAGACGAGGGGCGTATCATAGACTTATCATGTTAAGAAGAAATTGGATTATTTGATACATAAAGAATTATAATCTTAATATTAATGATGGTCTATGCAAATTGGATAACTTTATTGATGATAAAATTTTTGAACAATTCACCTACTTGCCACATAAGTTGATGATACGATTGTTGTCTGTCTTTGCCAGCCGCATGTTTACCAAATGGCGTCCTAACTACGTCTCTTCGTTGCATATCAACTGACTGTTATATATCTCTTTTGTGTCTCCCCTGATTATGTAATTATTACGCGAAAGTGTACTTGGGAACTTATCGTGTTTCATTTTCACCGTGGACTCAGAGGAATATCTTGATCACTTGCAGAATTTGGATTCTTTCCAACATGAATTCCACTCGACTCTTCTATTACTTCTCTACTAGGTGTCCTGGAATTTCGTTACTGCTTTCCCCAAATCGTTAATCAAGGCCCACCAACTGAAGTTACGATTTAGATTCCTTAGGATATGCCTTGATGAATAAATGATGCCAAGATCTGTCCTACCCCAGCGATTGTTGCAGCTGTCTGGTCGACCATTTGACGAATTCCAAACATCATTTTAAAGAAACAATGAATTAACGAAGATTGAAATGGAGGAGGCTTTTCGTATTACAAGAGAGAAGAAACGTGACTTTAAAATGGCTGTACCGACGTATTATTGAAAGAACTGATTTTGGCCTATTGCGATAATAGATTAAGAAGTGAACGCAAGAGGTTACAAATGAAATTGAATTGTAAGTTGGACCATCTTATTGAAAACAACGACTGGACTAAGAACACAAACCCTTCTTTTGTGATAAACCTGTCCAATAAGCAAGTAGATAAGGATTCCTTGTGTGCATTAGGCTTTGGATTAAGTTTTGTGTCTTCTAACAGGGAAGCCAGTTGTGCTGATGTCACAAAGTCATTTTGCAATTTAGAGAAATGCAGTAATTTAACTAATAATGAAATTAATATCTCTAACGATTTAGTGTATGCCAGTTTACCAAAACCAGTGGAAACTGATTGCCCTACAAGATTTATAAGAGCTATTAACACATTGAAAAAAGACAATAATATATATATTACTAAAGCAATTAAGACTAACACTGTTGTGATTATGGACAAAAGTAATTATCTATCTAAAATGAATGATCTTTTAATTAATGACACAATACATATTGAACTCAGCAAGAATACTCGAGAAGCAGTTAATTCACATTTCAATAAAGAAATGAAGTTGTTGTTCAAAGGTAATGTTTCTCTTGGGAAGAGTTTGTCATCTTTGTCCCCTTCATTGCCATATGTGTATGGACTTATCAGAACAGAGAGCGTTATTGGATTACGTGTTAATTGATAGGCGCGCGAAAGAGAGACTTTTCGATGTTAATGTGCTGAGAGATGCAACTGGAGGGATGTCAGATCATTATCTTGTGGAGGCGAAGGTGACGATTTGTAGGGGTTTTCAGAAAAGAAGAGAGAATGTTGGAGTGAAGAGAGTGTTGAAAGTAAGTGAGTTTGTGAAGGAGACTTGTATGAGGAAGTACCAGGAGACTGAGTACAAAATGGAAAAAGGTGAGAACAAAGGAGGTAAGGGGAGTGGGGGAGGAATGGAATGTATTTAGGGAAGCAGTAATGGCTTGCGGAAAAGATGCTTGTGGCATGTGAAGCGTGGGAGGTGGGTTGACTAGAAAGGGTTGTGAGTGGTGGGATGAAGTAAGATTATTAGTGAAAGAGAAGAGAGAGGCATTTGGACGATTTTTGCAGGGAAATAATACAAATGAGTGGGAGATGTATAAAAGAAAGAGGCAGGAGGTCAAGAGAAAGGTGATGGAGGTGAAAAAGAGGGCAAATGAGAGTTGGGGTGAGAGAATATCATCAAATTTTAGGGCGAATAAAAAGATGTTTTGGAAGGAGGTAAATAAAGTGCGTAAGACAAGGGAACAAATGGGAACTTCAGCGAAGGGGGCTCATGGGGAGGTGATAGCAAGTAGTGGTGATGTGAGAAGGTTTGTTGAATGTGTTTGATGATAGAGTGGCAGATATAGGGTGTTTTGGTCGAGGTGGTGTGTAAATTGAGAGTGTTAGGGAAAATGATTTGGTAAACAGAGAAGAGGTGGTAAAAGCTTTACAGAAGATGAAAGCCGGCAAGGCAGCAGGTTTGGATGGTATTGCAGTGGAATTTATTAAAAAAGGGGGTGACTGTATTGTTGACTGGCTGGTAAGGTTATTTAATGTATGTATGACTCATGGTGAGGTGCCTGAGGATTGGCGGAATGCGTGCATAGTGCCATTGTACAAAGGCAAAGGGGATAAGAGTGAGTGCTCAAATTACAGAGGTATAAGTTTGTTGAGTATTCCTGGTAAATTATATGGGAGGGTATTGATTGAGAGGGTGACGGCATGTACAGAGCATCAGATTGGGGAAGAGCAGTGTGGTTTCAGAAGTGGTAGAGGATGTGTGGATCAGGTGTTTGCTTTGAAGAATGTATGTGAGAAATACTTAGAAAAGCAAATGGATTTGTATGTAGCATTTATGGATCTGGAGAAGGCATATGATAGAGTTGATAGAGATGCTCTGTGGAAGGTATTAAGAATATATGGTGTGGGAGGAAAGTTGTTAGAAGCAGTGAAAAGTTTTTATCGAGGATGTAAGGCATGTGTACGTGTAGGAAGAGAGGAAAGTGACTGGTTCTCAGTGAATGTAGGTTTTGCGACAGGGATGTGTGATGTCTCCATGGTTGTTTAATTTGTTTATGGATGTGGTTGTTAGGGAGGTGAATGCAAGAGTTTAGGAAAGAAGGGCAAGTATGCAGTCTGTTTGGGATGAGAGAGCTTGGGAAGTGAGTCAGTTGTTGTTCGATGATGATACAGCGCTGGTGGCTGATTCATGAGAGAAACTGCAGAAGCTGGTGTTGAGTTTGGTAAAGTGTGTGAAAGAAGAAAGTTAAGAGTAAATATGAATAAGAGCAAGGTTATTAGGTACAGTAGGGTTGAGGGTCAAGTCAATTGGGAGGTAAGTTTGAATGTAGAAAAACTGGAGGAAGTGAAGTGTTTTAGATATCTGGGAGTGGATCTGGCAGCGGCTGAAACCATGGAAGCGGAAGTGAATCATCGGGTGGGGGAGGGGGCGAAAATTCTGGGAGCCTTGAAGAATGTGTGGAAGTCGAGAACATTATCTCGGAAAGCAAAAATGGGTATGTTTGAAGGAATAGTGGTTCCAACAATGTTGTATGGTTGCGAGGCGTGGGCTATGGATAGAGTTGTGCGCAGGAGGATGGATGTGCTGGAAATGAGATGTTTGAGGACAATGTGTGGTGTGAGGTGGTTTGATCGAGTGAGTAACGTAAGGGTAAGAGAGATGTGTGGAAATAAAAAGAGCGTGGTTGAGAGAGCAGAAGAGGGTGTTTTGAAGTGGTTTGGGCACATGGAGAGGATGAGTGAGGAAAGATTGACCAAGAGGATATATGTGTCGGAGGTGGAGGGAACGAGGAGAAGAGGGAGACCAAATTGGAGGTGGAAAGATGGAGTGAAAAAGATTTTGTGTGATCGGGGCTTGAACATGCAGGAGGGTGAAAGGAGGGCAAGGAATAGAGTGAATTGGAGCGATGTGGTATACCGGGGTTGACGTGCTGTCAGTGGATTGAATCAAGGCATGTGAAGCGTCTGGGGTAAGCCATGGAAAGCTGTGTAGGTATGTATATTTGCGTGTGTGGACGTATGTATATACATCTGTATGGGGGGGGGTTTGGGCCATTTCTTTCGTCTGTTTCCTTGCGCTACCTCGCAAACGCGGGAGACAGCGACGAAGTATAATAATAATATAATATATATATATATATATATATATATATATATATATATATATATATATATATATATATATATATATATATATATATATATATATATATACATATATATATATATATATATCCTCCCCTCTCTCTTTTTTTTCCAAAGGAAGGAACAGAGAAGGGGGCTGGATGAGGATGTTTCCTCAGAGGCCCAGTCCACTGTTCTTAACGCTACCTCGCTGACGCGGGAATTGGCGAATAGTATGAAAGAAAAAAGAAATATATATATATATATATATATATATATATATATATATATATATATATATATATATATATATATATATATATATATATATATAAATATATTTTTTTTTGCTTTGTCGCTGTCTCCCGCGTTTGCGAGGTAGCGCAAGGCAATAGACAAAAGAAATGGCCCAACCCCCCCCATACACATGTATATACATACGTCGACACACGCAAATACACATACCTACACAGCTTTCCATGGTTTACCCCAGACGCTTTACATGCCTTGATTCCATCCACTGACAGCACGTCAACCCCGGTATACCACATCGCTCCAATTCACTCTATTCCTTGCCCTCCTTTCACCCTCCTGCATGTTCAGGCCCCGATCACACAAAATCTTTTTCACTCTATCTTTCCACCTCCAATGTGGTCTCCCACTTCTCCTCGTTCCCTCCACTTCCGACACATTTATCCTCTTGGTCAATCTTTCCTCACTCATTCTCTCCATGTGCCCAAACCATTTCAAAACACCCTCTTCTGCTCTCTCAACCACGCTCTTTTTATTTCCACACATCTCTCTTACCCTTACGTTACTTACTCGATCAAACCACCTCACACCACACATTGTCCTCAAACATCTCATTTCCAGCACATCCATCCTCCTGCGCACAACTCTATCCATAGCCCACGCCTCGCAACCATACAACATTGTTGGAACCACTATTCCTTCAAACATAGCCATTTTTGCTTTCCGAGATAATGTTCTCGACTTCCACATATTCTTCAAGGCTCCCATAATTTTCGCCCCCTCCCCCACCCTATGATCCACTTCCGCTTCCATGGTTCCATCCGCTGCAAGATCCACTCTCAGATATCTAAAACACTTCACTTCCTCCAGTTTTTCTCCATTCAAACTCACCTCCCAATTGACTTGACCCTCAACCCTAATAACCTTGCTCTTATTCACATTTACTCTTAACTTTCTTCTTTCACACACTTTACCAAACTCAGTCACCAGCTTTTGCAGTTTCTCACATGAATCAGCCACCAGCGCTGTATCGTCAGCGAACAACAACTGACTCACTTCCCAAGCTCTCTCATCCCCCACAGACTTCATACTTGCCCCTCTTTCCAAAACTCTTGCATTCACCTCCCTAACAACCCCATCCATAAACAAATTAAACAGCCATGGAGACATCACACACCCCTGCCGCAAACCTACATTCACTGAGAACCAATCACTTTCCTCTCTTCCTACACGTACACATGCCTTACATCCTCGATAAAAACTTTTCACTGCTTTTAACAACTTGCCTCCCACACCATATATTCTTAATACCTTCCACAGAGCATCTCTATCAACTCTATCATATGCCTTCTCCAGATCCATAAATGCTACATACAAATCCATTTGCTTTTCTAAGTATTTCTCACATACATTCTTCAAAGCAAACACCTGATCCACACATCTTCTACCACTTCTGAAACCACACTGTATATATATATATATATTTATATATATATATATATATATATATATATATATATATATATATATATATATATATATATATATATATATATATATATATATATATATATATATACATATATATATATATATATATATATATTGGAAAGGATCACAATTTTGCGCGAGATCAAGTATATTCCTATGAGTCCACGGGCAAAATGAAACACGATAAGTTCCAAAGTGCACTTTCGTGTAATAATCACATCCTCATGGGAGACACAAGAGAGAGATACAACAGTCAGTTGGTATACAACAAAGAGACTTAGCTAGGATGCCATTTGGTAAACATGTGATTGTCCTTGACAGACGAGGGGCGTATCATAGACTTATCATGTTAAGAAGAAATTGGATTATTTGATACATAAAGAATTATAATCTTAATATTAATGATGGTCTATGCAAATTGGATAACTTTATTGATGATAAAATTTTTGAACAATTCACCTACTTGCCACATAAGTTGATGATACGATTGTTGTCTGTCTTTGCCAGCCGCATGTTTACCAAATGGCGTCCTAACTACGTCTCTTCGTTGCATATCAACTGACTGTTATATATCTCTTTTGTGTCTCCCCTGATTATGTAATTATTACGCGAAAGTGTACTTGGGAACTTATCGTGTTTCATTTTCACCGTGGACTCAGAGGAATATCTTGATCACTTGCAGAATTTGGATTCTTTCCAACATGAATTCCACTCGACTCTTCTATTACTTCTCTACTAGGTGTCCTGGAATTTCGTTACTGCTTTCCCCAAATCGTTAATCAAGGCCCACCAACTGAAGTTACGATTTAGATTCCTTAGGATATGCCTTGATGAATAAATGATGCCAAGATCTGTCCTACCCCAGCGATTGTTGCAGCTGTCTGGTCGACCATTTGACGAATTCCAAACATCATTTTAAAGAAACAATGAATTAACGAAGATTGAAATGGAGGAGGCTTTTCGTATTACAAGAGAGAAGAAACGTGACTTTAAAATGGCTGTACCGACGTATTATTGAAAGAACTGATTTTGGCCTATTGCGATAATAGATTAAGAAGTGAACGCAAGAGGTTACAAATGAAATTGAATTGTAAGTTGGACCATCTTATTGAAAACAACGACTGGACTAAGAACACAAACCCTTCTTTTGTGATAAACCTGTCCAATAAGCAAGTAGATAAGGATTCCTTGTGTGCATTAGGCTTTGGATTAAGTTTTGTGTCTTCTAACAGGGAAGCCAGTTGTGCTGATGTCACAAAGTCATTTTGCAATTTAGAGAAATGCAGTAATTTAACTAATAATGAAATTAATATCTCTAACGATTTAGTGTATGCCAGTTTACCAAAACCAGTGGAAACTGATTGCCCTACAAGATTTATAAGAGCTATTAACACATTGAAAAAAGACAATAATATATATATTACTAAAGCAATTAAGACTAACACTGTTGTGATTATGGACAAAAGTAATTATCTATCTAAAATGAATGATCTTTTAATTAATGACACAATACATATTGAACTCAGCAAGAATACTCGAGAAGCAGTTAATTCACATTTCAATAAAGAAATGAAGTTGTTGTTCAAAGGTAATGTTTCTCTTGGGAAGAGTTTGTCATCTTTGTCCCCTTCATTGCCATATGTGTATGGACTTATCAGAACAGAGAGCGTTATTGGATTACGTGTTAATTGATAGGCGCGCGAAAGAGAGACTTTTCGATGTTAATGTGCTGAGAGATGCAACTGGAGGGATGTCAGATCATTATCTTGTGGAGGCGAAGGTGACGATTTGTAGGGGTTTTCAGAAAAGAAGAGAGAATGTTGGAGTGAAGAGAGTGTTGAAAGTAAGTGAGTTTGTGAAGGAGACTTGTATGAGGAAGTACCAGGAGACTGAGTACAAAATGGAAAAAGGTGAGAACAAAGGAGGTAAGGGGAGTGGGGGAGGAATGGAATGTATTTAGGGAAGCAGTAATGGCTTGCGGAAAAGATGCTTGTGGCATGTGAAGCGTGGGAGGTGGGTTGACTAGAAAGGGTTGTGAGTGGTGGGATGAAGTAAGAATATTAGTGAAAGAGAAGAGAGAGGCATTTGGACGATTTTTGCAGGGAAATAATACAAATGAGTGGGAGATGTATAAAAGAAAGAGGCAGGAGGTCAAGAGAAAGGTGATGGAGGTGAAAAAGAGGGCAAATGAGAGTTGGGGTGAGAGAATATCATCAAATTTTAGGGCGAATAAAAAGATGTTTTGGAAGGAGGTAAATAAAGTGCGTAAGACAAGGGAACAAATGGGAACTTCAGCGAAGGGGGCTCATGGGGAGGTGATAGCAAGTAGTGGTGATGTGAGAAGGTTTGTTGAATGTGTTTGATGATAGAGTGGCAGATATAGGGTGTTTTGGTCGAGGTGGTGTGTAAATTGAGAGTGTTAGGGAAAATGATTTGGTAAACAGAGAAGAGGTGGTAAAAGCTTTACAGAAGATGAAAGCCGGCAAGGCAGCAGGTTTGGATGGTATTGCATTGGAATTTATTAAAAAAGGGAGGTGACTGTATTGTTGATGGGTTGGTAAGGTTATTCATTGTATATATGATTCATGGTGAGGTGCCTGAGGATTGGCGGAATGCTTCCATAGTGCCATTGTACAAAGGCAAAGGGGATAAGAGTGATCGCTCAAATTACAGAGGTACAAGTTTATTGAGTATTCCTTGTAAATTATATGGGAGGGTATTGATTGAGAGGGTGAAGGCATGTACAGAGCATCAGATTGGGGAAGAGCAGTGTGGTTTCAGAAGTGGTAGAGGATGTTTGGATCAGGTGGTTGCTTTGAAGAATGTATGTGAGAAATACTTAGAAAAGCAAATGGATTTGTATGTAGCATTTATGGATCTGGAGAAGGCATATGATAGAGTTGATAGAGATGCTCTGTGGAAGGTATTAAGAATATATCGTGTGGGATGTATGTAGCATTTATGGATCTGGAGAAGGCATATGATAGAGCTGATAGAGATGCTCTGTGGAAGGTATTAAGAATATATCGTGTGGGATGCAAGTTGTTAGAAGCAGTGAAAAGTTTTTATCGAGGGTGTAAGGCATGTGTACGTGTAGGAAGAGAGGAAAGTGACTGGTTCTCAGTGAATGTAGGTTTTGCGACAGGGATGTGTGATGTCTCCATGGTTGTTTAATTTGTTTATGGATGTTGGTTGTTAGGGAGGTGAATGCAAGAGTTTAGGAAAGAAAGGCAAGTATGCAGTCTGTTTTGGATGAGAGAGCTTGGGAAGTGAGTCAGTTGTTGTTCGATGATGATACAGCGCTGGTGGCTGATTCATGAGAGAAACTGCAGAAGCTGGTGGTTGAGTTTGGTAAAGTGTGTGAAAGAAGAAAGTTAAGAGTAAATATGAATAAGAGCAAGGTTATTAGGTACAGTAGGGTTGAGGGTCAAGTCAATTGGGAGGTAAGTTTGAATGTAGAAAAACTGGAGGAATTGAAGTGTTTTAGATATCTGGGAGTGGATCTGGCAGCGGCTGAAACCATGGAAGCGGAAGTGAATCATCGGGTGGGGGAGGGGGCGAAAATTCTGGGAGCCTTGAAGAATGTTTGGAAGTCGAGAACATTATCTCGGAAAGCAAAAATGGGTATATTTGAAGGAATAGTGGTTCCAACAATGCTGTATAGTTGCGAGGCGTGGGCTATGGATAGAGTTGTGCGCAGGAGGGTGGATGTGCTGGAAATGAGATGTTTGAGAACAATATGTGGCGTGAAGTGGTTTGATCGATTAAGTAATGTAAGGGTAAGAGAGATGTGTGGAAATAAAAAGAGTGTGGTTGAGAGAGCAGAAGAGGGTGTTTTGAAATGGTTTGGTCACATGGAGAGAATGAGTGAGGAAAGATTGACCAAGAGGATATATGTGTCGGAGGTGGAGGGAGGAAGGAGAAGTGGGAGACCAAATTGGAGGTGGAAAGATTGAGTGATAAAGATTTTGAGTGATCGTGGCCTGAACATGCAAGAGTTTGAAAGGCGTGCAAGGAATAGAGTGAATTGGAACGATGTGGTATACCGGGGTCGACCTCCTGTCAATGGATTGAACCAGGGCATGTGAAGCGTCTGGGGTAAACCATGGAAAATTCTGTGGGGCCTGGATGTGGAAAGGGAGCTGTGGTTTCGGTTCATTAGTACATGACAGCTAGAGACTGAGTGTTAACGAATGAGGCCTGTGTTGTCTTTCCTAGCGCTACCTCGCACACATGAGGGGAGAGGGAGTTGTTATTTTATGTGTCGCGGGGTGGCGATGGGAATTAATAAAGGCAGACAGCAGAAATTATTTACATGTGTATATATGTACATGTCTGTGTGTGTATGTATATGTATACGTTGAGATGTATAGGTATGTAAATGTGCGTGTTTGGACGTGTATGTATATACATGTGTATGTGGGTGGGTTGGGCCATTCTTTCGTCTGTTTTCTTGCGCTACCTCGCTAACGCGGCAGACAGCAACAGAGCAAAATAGATAATAAATAAATATTTATATATATATATATATATATATATATATATATATATATATATATATATATATATATATATATATATATATATATATATATATATATATATATATAAGTACGAGAGATGGTTAGAGGGCGTTATTTGTTTACATGATTATTGATAGGCGCGTGAAAGAGAGACTAATGGATGTTAATGTGCTGGGAGATGCAACTGAAGGGATGTCTGATCATTATATTTTGGAGGCGAAGGTGAAGATATATAGAGGTTTTCAGAAACGAAGAAAGAATGTTGGGGTGAAGAGAGTAGTGAGAGTAAGTGATCTTGGAAAGGAGACGTGTGTGAGGGAGTACCAGGAAAGAATGAGTACAGAATGGAAAAGTTGAGAGGAAAGGACGTAAGGAGAGTGGATGACGAATGGGATATATTTTGGGAAGCAGTGATGGCTTGTGCAAAAGATGCTTGTGACATGAGAAGCGTGGGAGGTGGGCAGATTAGTAAGGGTAGGGAGTTGTGGGATGAAGAATTAAGGTTTTAAGTGAAAGAGAAAAGAGAGGCATTTGGACGATGTTTGTAAGGAAATAGAGCAAGTAATGGGAGCTGTATAAAGGAAAGAGGAAGGAGTTCAAGAGAAAGGTGCAGGAGATGAAAAATAGGGCAAACGAGTGTTGGGGTGAGATAGCATCATTAAATTTTAGGGAGAATGAAAAGATGTTTTGGAAGGAGGTAAATAAAGTGCGTAAGACAAGAGAACAAAAGGGAACATCGGTGAAGGGGGCAAATGTGGAGGTATTAACAAGGAGTGGTGATGTGAGAAGGAGATGGAGTGAGTATTTTGAAGGTTTGCTGAATGTGTTAGATGATAGAGTAGCAGATACAGGGTGTTTTGGTTGAGGTGGTGTGCGAAGTGAGAGGGTTAGGGAGATGTATTTTATACAAAGAAGAGATAGTAAAAGCTTTGCAGAAGATGACAGCCGGGAAGGCATCGGGTTTCGATGGTATTGCAGTGGAATTTATTAAAAAAGGGGGTAACTGTCTTGTTGACTGGTTGGTAAGGATACTTAATGTATGTATGGCTCACGGTGCCTGAGGATTGGCGGAATGCATGCATAGTGCCATTGCACAAAAGGCGGAATGCATGCATAGTGCCATTGCACAAAAGGCAAAGGAGATGATGGTGTTCAAATTACAGAGGTATAAGTTTGTTGAGTATTCTTGGGAAATCATATGGGGGAATATTGATTGAGAGGGTGAAGCTTCACATGTACAGAGCATAAGATTGGGGAAGAGCAGTGTGGTTTCAAAAGTGGTAGAGGATGTATGGATAAGGTGTTTGTTTTGAAAAGTGTATGTGATAAATACTTGGAAAAACAAATGAATTTGTATGTATCATTTATAGATCTGGAGAAGGCTTATGATGGAGTTGATGGAGATGCTCTGTGGAAGGTATTAAGAATATATGGTGTCGAAGGCTAGATGTTAGAAGCAGTGAAAAGGAAGAGAGGAAACTAATTGGTTCATGGTAAATGTCAGTTTGCGGTAGGGGTGCATAATGTCTCCATGGTTCTTTCAATTGTTTAAGGATGGGGCTGTTTAAGGATGGAGTTGTTAGGGAGGTGAAAACAAGAGTTTTGGAGAAAGGGGCAAGTATACATTCTGTTGTGGATGAGAGGGCTTGGAAAGTGAGTCAATTGTTGTTCGCTGATGATACAGCGCTTGTAGCTGATTCGGTTGTGAAACTGCAGGAGCTGGTGACTCACTTTATTAAAGTGTGGTGAAGAAGAAAGCTGAGAGTAAATGTGAATAAGAACAAGGTTAATAAGGAGAGTAGGGTGGAGAGAAAAGTCAATTGGGAGGTAAGTCTGAATGGAGAAAACTGGAGGAAGTGAAGTGTTTTAGATATCTGGGAGTGGAACTGGCTGCGAATGGAACCTGGAAGCGGAAGTGAATCACAGTGTGGCGAAGGGGGCGAAAGTTCTGGGAGCGTTGAAGAATGTGTTGAAGGCAAGAACATTATCTCGGAAAGCAAAAATGGGTGTGTTGAAGGAATAGTGGTTCTAAAAATGTTATATGGTTGTGAGGCGTGGGGCTATGGATAGGGTTGTGCAGAGGAAGGTAGATGTATTGTAAATGAGATGTTTGAGGACAATATGTTGTGTGAGGTGGTTTGATAGAGTAAATATTGAAAGGGTAAGAGAGATGTGTGGTAATAAAGAAGAGTGTGGATGAGAGAGCAGAAGAGGGTGCTATAAAATGGTTTGGTCACATGGAGAGAATAAGTGAGGAAAGATCAACAAAGAGGATATATGTGTCAGTGGTGGAGGGAACGAGGAAAAGTGGGAGGCCAAATTGGAGGTGGAAGGATGGAGTGAGAAAGATTTTGAGCGATCGGGGCCTGAGCATGCAGGAGGGTGAAAGGCGTGCAAGGAGTAGAGTGAATTGGAACGATGCGGTATACCGGGGTCGACGTGCTGTCAGTGGATTGAACCAGGGCATGTGAAGCGTCTTGGGCCTGGATATGGAAAGGGAGGTGTTGTTTCGATGCATTATACATGACAGCTAGAGACACTGTGAACAAATGTGGCCTTTGTTCTCTTTTCCTAGCGCTACCTTGCGCACTTACGGGGAGAGGGGGTTGTCATTTCATGTGTGGCGGCGTTGCGACGAGAATTAATAAAGCCAGTAAGTATGAACTATGGACATGTGTATATATGTATGTCTTTGAGGGTATATATATGTATACGTTGAAATGTGTAGGTATGTATATGTGCGTG
>NC_092269.1:24612705-24750205 GCF_036320965.1 Panulirus ornatus
TTTAGAAAGTTAATACAAGGAGGGGAGGATTTCTGGCCCCCCGCTCCCGTCCCCTCTAGTCACTTTCTACGACACGCGAGGAATACGTGGGAAGTATTCTTTCACCCCTATCCCCAGGGATAATATACATATATATATATACATATACACACACACACACACACACACATACATACGCACATATAGACACACACACACATACATATATATACATATGAGAAATGTTAGAAACAATTTAGAAAACTGAAACTTCTAGCTTGAAATGAATGAAAAAAATGAATGTCCATAATGGTTCAACCTCTGGCTATGGAAAAAAGGAAATGTATAATTTATTTACACAAACGTCAATAGCAGTTCTCATCAATTTAACCACTGTATCAATAAGCTTCAATGTCTAAGCTACATTTTTCTCCAATTTCACTATTTTCCTTCACAATTTCAATTGTGTCTGAAGGTTTTACTTCAAGAGTGATTGCTTTTCCAGTAAGGGTCTTCACATCTTGGTTACATCCACACACATTTATGCACCCCACTCTGAGCCTTCGAGGAGGATGCTTTACTTGTGGTGCTGACTTCCCTCTTTAAATTTGATCGCCGTTTCCCGCGTCTTGATGGGTTCGAGCCCCAGGGTGGTGATGAGGGAGCGGCGGTGCTTGACGCTGCGGGAGGGCCGCACCTTGCCATCACGCCCCGCCCCGCAGACCAACAGCCCCAACTATTCCAAGGATATATATATATATATATATATATATATATATATATATATATATATATATTTTTTTTTTTTTTTTTTTTTTTTTTTATACTTTGTCGCTGTCTCCCGCGTTTGCGAGGTAGCGCAAGGAAACAGACGAAAGAAATGGCCCAACCCCCCCCCCCCCATACACATGTACATACACACGTCCACACACGCAAATATACATACCTACACAGCCTTCCATGGTTTACCCCAGACGCTTCACATGCCCTGATTCAATCCACTGACAGCACGTCAACCCCTGTATACCACATGACTCCAATTCACTCTATTCCTTGCCCTCCTTTCACCCTCCTGCATGTTCAGGCCCCGATCACACAAAATCTTTTTCACTCCATCTTTCCACCTCCAATTTGGTCTCCCTCTTCTCCTCGTTCCCTCCACCTCCGACACATATATCCTCTTGGTCAATCTCTCCTCACTCATTCTCTCCATGTGCCCAAACCATTTCAAAACACCCTCTTCTGCTCTCTCAACCACGCTCTTTTTATTTCCACACATCTCTCTTACCCTTACGTTACTTACTCGATCAAACCACCTCACACCACACATTGTCCTCAAACATCTCATTTCCAGCACATCCATCCTCCTGCGCACATCTCTATCCATAGCCCACGCCTCGCAACCATACAACATTGTTGGAACCACTATTCCCTCAAACATACCCATTTTTGCTTTCCGAGATAATGTTCTCGACTTCCACACATTTTTCAAGGCTCCCAAAATTTTCGCCCCCTCCCCCACCCTATGATCCACTTCCGCTTCCATGGTTCCATCCGCTGACAGATCCACTCCCAGATATATATATATATATATATATATATATATATATATATATATATATATATATATATATATATATATATATCTTTTTTCCTTCATACTATTCGCCATTTCCCGCATTAGCGAGGTAGCGTTAAGAACAGAGGACTGGGTGTTTGAGGGAACATCCTCACCTGGCCCCCTTCTCTGTTCCTTCTTTTGGAAAATTAAAAAAAGAAAAAAAATGAAAGTGGATGATTTCCAGCTCCCCGCTCCCTCCTCTTTTAGTCGCCTTCTACGACACGCAGGGAATACGTGGGAAGTGTTTTTTCTCCCCTATCCCCAGGGATGATATATATATATATACATATATATATATATATATATATATATATATATATATATATATATATATATATATTGGATAACTTTATTGTTGATAAAATTTGTGAATAATTCACCTACTTGCCACATGAGTTTATGATACGAATGTTGTCTGTGTTTGCCAGTCGCATGTTTACCAAATTGCGTCCTAGCTACGTCTCTTCGTTGTATATCAACTGACTGTTATATATCTCTCTTGTGTCTTACCTGATTATGTAATCACTTCGCCAAAGTGCGCTTGGGAACTTACCGTGTTTCATTTTCCCCGTGAACTCATAAGAATATACTTGATCACGCGCAAAACTGTGATCCTCTCCAACATGGATTCCACACGTCTCTTTTATCAATTCTTTACAAGCTGTCCTGCTTTTTCTCCTTTTGTTACTGCTTTCCCCAAATCGTTAATCAAGGACAACCAACTGAAGTTACGATTTGGACTCCTTAGGAAATGCCTTGTTGAATAAATGATGCCAAGATCTGTCCTACCTCAGCGATTGTTGCAGCTGTCTGGTCGTCCATTTGAAGATTTACAAAACATCTATTTAAAGAAACATAATGAGTTGACAAAGATTGAAATGGAGGAGGCTTTTTGTATTACAAGATAGGAGAGATGTGCCTTTAAAATGGCTATACCGACGTATTGGAAGAACCTGATGTTGGCCGATTGCTATAATAGATTAAGAAGTGAACGCAATAGGTTACAAATGAAACTGAATTGCAAGTTGGACCACCTCATTGAAAACAGCGACTGGACTAAGAACAAAAACTCTTTTTTCGTGAAAAACCTGTCCAATAAGCAACTAGGTAAGGAATTCCTGTGTCCTTTAGGCTATGGATGAAGTTTTGTGTGCCCTAACAGGGAAGCCAGTTGTGCTGATGTCACAAAGTCATTTTGTAATTTAGAGAAATGCAGTAATTGAACTAATAATGAAATTAATATCTGTAAGGATTTAATGTATGCCAGTTTACCAAAACCAGTGGAAGCTAATTGCCCTAAAGGAATTATAAGAGCTATTGAAACCTTGATAAGTGACAGTGATATATATATATTACCAAAGAAGTTAAGGCTAACACTGCTGTGATTATGGAAAAAAGTAATTATCTATGTAAAATGAATGATCTTTTAATTGATGACACAATATATTTTAAAATCAGCAAGAATCTCCTAGAAGAAATCAATTTCTATTTCAATAAAGAAATGAAGTTGTTGTTGAAAAGTAATGGTTCTCCTATTAAAAGTTTGTCATCTTTGTCCCCTTCATTGCCATATATATATATATATGGATTTATCAAAACACATAAAAAAAAATTTCCAGCAAGACCTATAGAGAGTTCAGTAGGCTCCATCACAAATAAACTAGCGAAATGTTTAGTTTCTTTATTGAGCCCTCTAGTAGGTAACATATCAAATTCTAACATCATGAACAATGTAGATTCAGTTAACAAGCTTAACAATATCAGTGTCAGTTTTGATATATATATATATATATATATATATATATATATATATATATATATATATATTTTTTTTTTTTTTTTGCTTTGTCGCTGTCTACCGCGTTTGCGAGGTAGCGCAAGGAAACAGACGAAAGAATTGGCCCAAACCACCCCCATACACATGTATATACATACGTCCACACACGCAAATATACATACCTACACAGCTTTCCATGGTTTACCCCAGACGCTTCACATGCCCTGATTCAATCCACTCACAGCACGTCAACCCCGGTATACCACATCGCTCCAATTCACTCTATTCCTTGCCCTCCTTTCACCCTCCTGCATGTTCAGGCCCCGATCACACAAAATCTTTTTCACTCCATCTTTCCACCTCCAATTTGCTCTCCCTCTTCTCCTCGTTCCCTCCACCTCCGACACATATATCCTCTTGGTCAATCTTTCCTCACTCATTCTCTCCATGTGCCCAAACCATTTCAAAACACCCTCTTCTGCTGTCTCAACCACGCTCTTTTTATTTCCACACATCTCTCTTACCCTTACGTTACTTACTCGATCAAACCACCTCACACCACATATTGTCCTCAAACTTCTCATTTCCAGCACATCCATCCTCCTGCGCACCACTCTATCCATAGCCCACGCCTCGCAACCATACAACATTGTTGGAACCACTATTCCTTGAAACATACCCATTTTTGCTTTCCGAGATAATGTTCTCGACTTCCACACATTCTTCAAGGCTCCCACAATTTTCGCCCCCTCCCCCATCCTATGATCCACTTCCGCTTTCATGGTTCCATCCGCTGCCAGATCCACTACCAGATATCTAAAACACTTTACTTCCTCCAGTTTTTCTCCATTCAAACTCACCTCCCAATTGACTTGACTCTCAACCCTACCGTACCTAATAACCTTGCTCTTATTCACATTTACTCTTAACTTTCTTCTTTCACACACTTTACCAACTCAGTCACCAGCTTCTGCAGTTTCTCACATGAATCAGCCACCAGCGCTGTATCATCAGCGAACAACAACTGACTCACTTCCCAAGCTCTCTCATCCCCAACAGACTTCATACTTGCCCCTCTTTCCAAAACTCTTGCATTCACCTCCCTAACAACCCCATCCATAAACAAATTAAACAACCATATATTCTTAATACCTTCCACAGAGCATCTCTATCAACTCTATCATATGCCTTCTCCAGATCCATAAATGCTACATACAAATCCATTTGCTTTTCTAAGTATTTCTCACATACATTCTTCAAAGCAAACACCTGATCCACACATCCTCTACCACTTCTGAAACCACACTGCTCTTCCCCAATCTGATGCTCTGTACATGCCTTCATCCTCTCAATCAATACCCTCCCATATAATTTACCAGGAATACTCAACAAACTTATACCTCTGTAATTTGAGCACTCACACTTATCCCCTTTGCCTTTGTACAATGGCACTATGCACGCATTCCGCCAATCCTCAGGCACCTCACCATGAGTCATACATACATTAAATAACCTTACCAACCAGTCAACAATACAGTCACCCCCTTTTTTAATAAATTCCACTGCAATACCATCCAAACCTGCTGCCTTGCCGGCTTTCATCTTCCGCAAAGCTTTTACTACCTCTTCTCTGTTTACCAAATCATTTTCCCTAACCCTCTCACTTTGCACACCACCTCGACCAAAACTCGCTATATCTGCCACTCTATCATCAAACACATTCAACAAACCTTCAAAATACTCACTCCATCTCCTTCTCACATCACCACTACTTGTTATCAACTCCCCATTTGCGCCCTTCACTGAAGTTCCCATTTGCTCCCTTGTCTTACGCATATATATATATATATATATATATATATATATATATATATATATATATATATATATATATATATATATATATATATATATATATATATATATTCCTACGAATCCACGGGGAAAATGAAACACGAAAAGTTCCCAAGTGCACTTTCGTGTAATAATCACATGATCAGGGGAGACACAAGAGAGACATAACAGTCAGTTGATATACATCGAAGAGACGAAGCTAGGACGCCATTTGGTGGCCATGTGATTGTCCAAAACATACAACGAGCGTTCATAAACTTATTATTTTACAAATCTTATCAACAATAAAGTTATCTAATTTGTACAAACCATCACTGATATTAAGATTATAATTCTTTGGGCATTTAATAATAGAAGATTCAATGATATTTCTCTTGGTAATAGAGTTAGAGTTAACAACTGAGATGGCATTACTCCAGTTAATACAATGATCATACTTTTAACATGATTAAACAAGGCATTTGATTCTTGTCCCGTTCTTATACTATATCTATGTTGCTTAAGTCTAACAGAAAGATCCTTACCAGTCTGACCAACATAAAATTTATCAGAGTTTTCAAGAGGAACTTTATACATGCAACCAAGAGAATTTTCTCGTGATTTTCTGATTAAGATTTCTTTATAGTATTATTGTTGCTAAAGGCAACATTTACATTAAATGATTTAAGCAACATGGGAAGCAAAGTGAAATTATTATTAAAAGTGAGAACTAAAAGATTCTGGTTGTCAATGGGAGGTTTGGGCTCAACTCTATAAAAATTTTTTGCTAACTTAAAGGATTTATCAATGAAAGATATAGGGTACTTTCACTTAGATCCAATACAATATATCTTCTCAAACTCATCATCAATAAACTCTGGACTGCAAATACGTAATGCCCTTAGGAACATAGATTGAAATGATGATAATTTAACTCTGTCATGATGAGATAAGTAATAATGGATATATGAGCATACATTGGTGGGTTTTCTGTATATACTAAACTTAAACTTGTTTCCTTGTCTATGGATCATGCAATCTAAAAATGGTAACATACCATTATTTTCATTTTCTACAGTAAATTTGATGGAAGGTACTAAATTGTTAAGTAAGGGGAGAAATATTTGTAAATTTTCATTTGTTGGCCAAACACAAAGAACATCATCTTCATACCTAAACCAAATTGCATTAGAAGGCAAGATATCCTTTAGTAATTTTGTTTCAAAAAATTCCATATAAAGATTACTTAGTACAGGGGAAAGTGGGTTCCCCATTGCCATACCAAATTTTTGAATATAATAATCTTCATTAAATTGAAATACACAGTCTTCTATACACAAGTTTATCAGTTCAATGAAATTAGACTTTGAAACAGATAAATGATTATCATCCAAGACATCAAATGAATATTCTAAAAGGTCATCAACTGGAACTTTAGTGAAAAGTGAGGAAACATCAAAGCTAACTAGTTTGAAATCAAAATTAATGTTGATATTGTTTAGCTTGTTGACTAAATATACATTGTTCATGATACTAGAATTTGATACTTTACCCACTAAAGGGCTTAATAAGGAGACTAAGCATTTTGATAATTTATATGTGATGGAGCCGACTGAACTCACTATAGGTCTTGCTGGAAAATTTTGTTTATGTGTTTTGATAAGTCCCTACATATATGGCAATGAAGGGGACAAAGATGACAAATTTTTGATAAGAGAAATGTTACCTTTCAGCAACAACTTCATTTTTTTTTTTATTGGCGTGAGAATTAACTGCTTCTAAGGGATTTCTACTAAGTTTAGAATATGTTGTGTTATCATTTAGAAGATCACTCATTTTAGATAAATAGTTACTTTTGTCTAAATTCACAACAGTGTTAGTCTTATCTGCTTTAGTAATATGTATATCCTTGTCTTTTTTTAAGGCGTTAATAGCTCTTATGAAACTTTTAGGGCAATTAGCTTCCACTTGTTTTGACAAAGTGGCATACACTAAACCCTTGCAAATATCAATATCATAATTACTTAAATTACTGTACTTTTCTAAATTACAAAAAGTCTTTGTGACATGAACACAGCTGGCTTCTCTGTTAGAGCAAACAAAACTTAAACCATAGCCTAATGCACACAGGGAATCTGTATTTAGTTGTTTATTAGACAGATTTACCACAAAAGACGGGTTTGTGTTCTTTGTCCAGTCGCTGTTATCAATAAGATGGTCCGACTTACGGTTTAGTGACACTTGTAGCCTATTACGTTCTTTCCTTAATTCATCATAGCAATAGTCCAACATCCGGTTCTTCCAGTGTGTCGGTATTGTCATTTGAAAAGCACGTTTCTTCTCTCTTGAAATGCGAAAATTCTCCTCCATTTCAAGTTTCTCTAATTCAATATTTTTCTTTAAAATAATATTTTGAAATTGGTCAAATGGTCGACCAGACAGCTGCAACAAACGTTGAGGTAGGACAGATCTTGGCATCACTTGTTCATCAAGGCATTTCCTAAGGAATCCAAATCGTAACTTCAGTTGATGAGCCTTGATTAGCGATTTGGAGAAAGGAGTAACGAAAGGAGAAAGTCCAGGACAGCTTGTAGAGAAGTAATAGAAGAGCCGTGTGGAATCCATGTTGGAAAGGATCACAATTTTGCGCGTGATCAAGATATTCCTATGAGTCCACGGGGAAAATGAAACACGAAAAGTTCCCAAGTGCACTTTCGTGTAATAATCACATGATCAGGGGAGACACAAGAGAGACATAACAGTCAGTTGATATACATCGAAGAGACGAAGCTAGGACGCCATTTGGTGGCCATGTGATTGTCCAAAACATACAACGAGCGTTCATAAACTTATTATTTTACAAATCTTATCAACAATAAAGTTATCTAATTTGTACAAACCATCACTGATATTAAGATTATAATTCTTTGGGCATTTAATAATAGAAGATTCAATGATATTTCTCTTGGTAATAGAGTTAGAGTTAACAACTGAGATGGCATTACTCCAGTTAATACAATGATCATACTTTTAACATGATTAAACAAGGCATTTGATTCTTGTCCCGTTCTTATACTATATCTATGTTGCTTAAGTCTAACAGAAAGATCCTTACCAGTCTGACCAACATAAAATTTATCAGAGTTTTCAAGAGGAACTTTATACATGCAACCAAGAGAATTTTCTCGTGATTTTCTGATTAAGATTTCTTTATAGTATTATTGTTGCTAAAGGCAACATTTACATTAAATGATTTAAGCAACATGGGAAGCAAAGTGAAATTATTATTAAAAGTGAGAACTAAAAGATTCTGGTTGTCAATGGGAGGTTTGGGCTCAACTCTATAAAAATTTTTTGCTAACTTAAAGGATTTATCAATGAAAGATATAGGGTACTTTCACTTAGATCCAATACAATATATCTTCTCAAACTCATCATCAATAAACTCTGGACTGCAAATACGTAATGCCCTTAGGAACATAGATTGAAATGATGATAATTTAACTCTGTCATGATGAGATAAGTAATAATGGATATATGAGCATACATTGGTGGGTTTTCTGTATATACTAAACTTAAACTTGTTTCCTTGTCTATGGATCATGCAATCTAAAAATGGTAACATACCATTATTTTCATTTTCTACAGTAAATTTGATGGAAGGTACTAAATTGTTAAGTAAGGGGAGAAATATTTGTAAATTTTCATTTGTTGGCCAAACACAAAGAACATCATCTTCATACCTAAACCAAATTGCATTAGAAGGCAAGATATCCTTTAGTAATTTTGTTTCAAAAAATTCCATATAAAGATTACTTAGTACAGGGGAAAGTGGGTTCCCCATTGCCATACCAAATTTTTGAATATAATAATCTTCATTAAATTGAAATACACAGTCTTCTATACACAAGTTTATCAGTTCAATGAAATTAGACTTTGAAACAGATAAATGATTATCATCCAAGACATCAAATGAATATTCTAAAAGGTCATCAACTGGAACTTTAGTGAAAAGTGAGGAAACATCAAAGCTAACTAGTTTGAAATCAAAATTAATGTTGATATTGTTTAGCTTGTTGACTAAATATACATTGTTCATGATACTAGAATTTGATACTTTACCCACTAAAGGGCTTAATAAGGAGACTAAGCATTTTGATAATTTATATGTGATGGAGCCGACTGAACTCACTATAGGTCTTGCTGGAAAATTTTGTTTATGTGTTTTGATAAGTCCCTACATATATGGCAATGAAGGGGACAAAGATGACAAATTTTTGATAAGAGAAATGTTACCTTTCAGCAACAACTTCATTTTTTTTTTTATTGGCGTGAGAATTAACTGCTTCTAAGGGATTTCTACTAAGTTTAGAATATGTTGTGTTATCATTTAGAAGATCACTCATTTTAGATAAATAGTTACTTTTGTCTAAATTCACAACAGTGTTAGTCTTATCTGCTTTAGTAATATGTATATCCTTGTCTTTTTTTAAGGCGTTAATAGCTCTTATGAAACTTTTAGGGCAATTAGCTTCCACTTGTTTTGACAAAGTGGCATACACTAAACCCTTGCAAATATCAATATCATAATTACTTAAATTACTGTACTTTTCTAAATTACAAAAAGTCTTTGTGACATGAACACAGCTGGCTTCTCTGTTAGAGCAAACAAAACTTAAACCATAGCCTAATGCACACAGGGAATCTGTATTTAGTTGTTTATTAGACAGATTTACCACAAAAGACGGGTTTGTGTTCTTTGTCCAGTCGCTGTTATCAATAAGATGGTCCGACTTACGGTTTAGTGACACTTGTAGCCTATTACGTTCTTTCCTTAATTCATCATAGCAATAGTCCAACATCCGGTTCTTCCAGTGTGTCGGTATTGTCATTTGAAAAGCACGTTTCTTCTCTCTTGAAATGCGAAAATTCTCCTCCATTTCAAGTTTCTCTAATTCAATATTTTTCTTTAAAATAATATTTTGAAATTGGTCATATGGTCGACCAGACAGCTGCAACAAACGTTGAGGTAGGACAGATCTTGGCATCACTTGTTCATCAAGGCATTTCCTAAGGAATCCAAATCGTAACTTCAGTTGATGAGCCTTGATTAGCGATTTGGAGAAAGGAGTAACGAAAGGAGAAAGTCCAGGACAGCTTGTAGAGAAGTAATAGAAGAGCCGTGTGGAATCCATGTTGGAAAGGATCACAATTTTACGCGTGATCAAGATATTCCTATGAGTCCACGGGGAAAATGAAACACGAAAAGTTCGCAAGTGCACTTTCGAGTAATAATCACATCATCAGGGGAGACACAAGAGAGACATATAACAGTGAGTTGATATACATCGAAGAGAAGAAGCTAGGACGCCATTTGGTAAACATGTGACTGTCCAAAACATACAACGAGCGTTCATAAACTTATCATCTTACAAATCTTATCAACAATAAAGTTATCTAATTTGTACAAACCATCACTAATATTAAGATTATAATTCTTTGTGTATCTAATAATAGAAGATTCAATGATATTTCTCTTGGTAATAGAGTTAGAGTTAACAACTGAGATAGCATTACTCCAGTTAATACAATGATCATAGTTTTTAACATGATTAAACAAGGCATTGATTCTTGTCCCGTTCTTATACTATATTTATGTTGCTTAAGTCTAACAGAAAGATCCTTACCAGTCTGACCAACATAAAATTTATCACAGTTTCCACAAGGAACTTTATAGATGCAACCAAGAGAATTTTCTGGTGAATTCCTTATTAAGATATTCTTTATAGTATTATTATTGCTAAAGGCAACGTTTACATCAAAGGTTCTAAGCAACATGGGAAGTGAAATGAAATTATTATTAAAAGGGAGAACTAAAAGATTCTGGGTGTCAATGGGAGATTTGGGCTCAACTCTATAAAATTATTTCTTTGCTAACTTAAGGGATTGATCAATAAAAGATCTAAGGTACTTTAACTTAGATCCAATAGAATATATCTTCTCAAACTCATCATCAATAAACTCTGGACTGCAAATACGTAATGCCCTTAGGAACATAGATTGAAATGATGATAATTTAACTCTGTCATGTTGAGATGAGTAATACTGGATGTATGAGCATACACTGGTGGTTTTTCTTTATATGCTAAACTTAAACTTGTTTCCTTGTCTATGGATAATGCAATCTAAAAATGGTAACATACCATTATTTTCATTTTCTACAGTAAATTTGATGGAAGGTACTAAATTGTTAAGTAAGGGGAGAAATATTTGTAAATTTTCATTTGTTCGCCAAACATAAAGAACATCATCTACATACCTAAACCAAATTGCACTAAAAGGTAAGATATCCTTTAGTAATTTTGTTTCAAAAATTTCCATATAAAGATTACTTAGTACAGGGGAAAGTTGGTTACCAATTGCCATACCAAATTTTTGAGCATAATAATCTCCATTAAATTAAAATACACAGTCTTTTATACACAATTTTATCAGTTCAATGAAATTAGACTTTGAAACAGGTGAATGAACATCAACCAAGACATCATATAAATATTCTAAAAGATCATCAACTGGAACTTTAGTGAAAAGTGAGGAAACATCAAAGCTAACTAGTTTGAAATCAAAATTAATATTGATATTGTTTAGCTTGTTGACTAAATCTACACTGTTCATGATATTAGAATTTGATACCTTACCCACTAAAGGGCTTAATAAGGAAACTAAGCAATTTGATAATTTATATGTGATGGAGCCTACTGAACTGACTATAGGTCTTGCTGGAAAATTTTGTTTATGTGTTTTGATAAGTCCATACATATATGGCAATGAAGTGGATAAAGATGACAAATTTTTGATAAGAGAAATGGTACCTTTCAACAACACCTTCATTTCTTTATTGGCGTGAGAATTAACTGCTTTTAAGGGATTTTTACTAAGTTTAGAATATGTTGTGTTATCATTTAGAAGATCATTCATTTTAGATATATAGTTACTTTTGTCTAAAATCACAATAGTTTTAGCCTTCTCTGCTTTAGTAATATGTATATCCTTGTCCTTTTTTAAGGTGTTAATAGCTCTTATGAAACTTTTAGGGCAATTAGCTTCCACTGGTTTTGACAAAGTGGCATACACTAAACCCTTGCAAATATCAATATCATCATTACTTAAATTA
This sequence comes from Panulirus ornatus, assembly GCF_036320965.1. NCBI lineage: Eukaryota > Metazoa > Arthropoda > Malacostraca > Decapoda > Palinuridae > Panulirus > Panulirus ornatus. The sequence goes on from NC_092269.1 coordinate 24,625,090, forward strand.
CTGTATTTTTCTAAATTACAAAAAGTCTTTGTGACATCAACAAAGCTGGCATCTCTGTTAGAGCATACAAAACTTAAACCATAGCCTAATGCACACAAGCAATCTTTATCTAGTTGTTTATTAGACAGATTTACCACAAAATATGGGTTTGTGTTCTTGGTCCAGTCGCTGTTTTCAATAAGATGGTCCAACTTTCGGTTTAGTGACACTTGTAGCCTATTGCGTTCTTTCCAAAATTCATCATAGCAATAGTCGAACATCCGATTACTTCAGTGTGTCGGTTTTATCGTTTGAAAGGCACGTTTCTCCTCTCTTGAAATGCGAAAAGCCTCCTCCATTTCAAATTTCTTTAATTCAATATTTTTCTTTAAAATAATCTTTTAAAATTGGTCAAATGGTCGACCAGACAACTGCAACGAACGTTGAGGTAAGACAGATCTTAGCATCACTTGTTCATCAAGGCATTTCCTAAGGAACTCAAATCGTAACTTCAGTTGATGAGCCTTGATTAGCGATTTGGAGAAAGCAGTAACGAAAGGAGAAAGTCCAGGACAGCTTGTAGAGAAGTAATAGAAGAGCCGTGTGGAATCCATGTTGGAAAGGATCACAATTTTACGCGTGATCAAGATATTCCTATGAGTCCAAGGGGAAAATGAAACACGAAAAGTTCCCAAGTGCACTTTCCTGTAATAATCACATCATCAGGGGAGACACAAGCGAGACATATAACAGTGAGTTGATATACATCGAAGAGACGAAGCTAGGACGCCATTTAGTAAACTTGTAATTGTCCAAAACATACAACGAGCGTTCATAAACTTATCATCTTACAAATCTTATCAACAATAAAGTTATCTAATTTGTACAAACCATCACTAATATTAAGATTATAATTCTTTGTGTATTTAACAATAGAAGATTCAATGATATTTCTCTTGGTAATAGAGCTAGAGTTAAGAACTGAGATGGCATTACTCCAGTCAATACAATGATCATAGTTTCTAACATGATTAAACAAGGCATTTGATTCTTATCCCGTTCTTATACTATATTTATGTTGCTTAAGTCTAACAGAAAGATCCTTACCAGTCTGACCAACATAAAATTTATCACAGTTTCTACAAGGAACTTTATAGATGCAACCAAGATAATTTTCTGGTGAATTCCTGATTAAGATATTGTTTATAGTATTATTGTTGGTAAAGGCATTATTTACATTAAAGGATTTAAGCAGCATGGGAAGCAAAGTGAAATTATTATTAAAAGTGAGAACTAAAAGATTCTGGGTGTCAATGGGAGGTTTGGGGTCAACTCTATAAAATGATTTCTTTGCTAACTTAAGGGATTTATCAATGAAAAATCTAGGGTACTTTAACTTAGAAACCAATTGAATATATCTTCTCAAACTCATCATCAATAAACTCTGTACTGCAAATACGTAATGCCCTTAGGATCATAGATTGAAATGATGATAATTTAACTCTGTCATGATGAGATGAGTAATAATGGATTTATGAGCATACATTGGTGGGTTTTCTGTATACGCTAAACTTAAACTTGTTTCCTTGTCTATGGATCATGCAATCTAAAAATGGTTAGGGAGAATGATTTCGTAAACAGAGAAGAGGTAGTAAAAGCTTTGCAGAGGATGAAAGCCGTCAAGCCAGTAGGTTTGGATGGTATTGCAATGGAATTTATTAAAAAAGGGGTGACTGTATTGTTCATTGGTTGGTAAGGTTATTTAATGTACGTATGACTCATGATGAGGTGCCTGAGGATTGGCGGAACGCTTACATATTGCCATTGTATAAACGCAAAGGGGATAAAATTGAGTGCTCAAATTACAGAGGCATAAGTTTCTTGAGTATTCCTAAAACATGATATGGTAGGGTGTTGATTGAAAGGGTGAAGGCATGTACAGTGCATGATATTGGGGAAAAGCATTGTGGTTTCAGTAGTGGTAGAGGATGTGTGGATCAGGTGTTTGGTTTGAAGAATGTATGTGAGAAATACTTAGAAAAGCAAATGGATTTGTATGTACCATTTATGGATCTGGAGAAGGCATATAATAGAGTTCATAGAGATACTCTGTGGAAGGTATTAAGAATACATGGTGTGAGAGGCAAGTTGTTGGAAGCAGTGAAAATTTTTAATCAATGATGTAACGCATGAGTACGAGTGGGAAGAGGGGAAAGTGCTTGGTTCTCAGTGAATGTTGGACTGCGGCAGGGGTGCGTGATGTCTCCATGGTTGTTTAATTTGTTTATGGATGCGGTTGTTAGGGAGGTGAATACTACAGTTTTGGAAAATGTGTGAAGGAAGAAAGCTGCGAGTAATTGTGAATCAGAGCAAGGTTATTAGGTACAGTAGGGATGAGGGACATGTCAAGTGGGAGGTAAGTTTGAATGGAGAAAAACTGGAGAATGTGAAGTGTTTTAGATATCTTGGAGTGGATCTGGCAGTGGATGGAACCATGGAAGCGGAAGTGAATCATACGGTGGGGGAGGGGACGGAAGTTCTGGGAGCGTTGAAGAATGTGAGGAAGTCGAGAACATTATCTCGGAAAGCAACAATGGGTATGTTTGAAGGAATAGTGGTTCCAACAATGTTTTGTATATATATATATATATATATATATATATGTATATATATATATATATATATATATATATATATATATATATATATATATATATATATATATATATATATATATATATATATATATATATATATATATATATATATATATATATATATGTTTGTTTGAATGTGTCTGATGATAGAGTGGCAGATATAGGGTGTTTTGGTCGAGGTGGTGTGCAAAGTGAGAGGGTTAGGGAAAATGATTTGGTAAACAGAGAAGAGGTAGTGAAAGCTTTGCGGAAGATGAAAGCCGGCAAGGCAGCAGGTTTGGATGGTATTGCAGTGGAATTTATTAAAAAGGGGGTGACTGTATTGTTGACTGGTTGGTAAGGTTATTTAATGTATGTATGACTCATGGTGAGGTGCCTGAGGATTGGCGGAATGCGTGCATAGTGCCATTGTACAAAGGCAAAGGGGATAAGAGTGAGTGCTCAAATTACAGAGGTATAAGTTTGTTGAGTATTCCTGGTAAATTATATGGGAGGATATTGACTGAGAGGGTGAAGGCATGTACAGAGCATCAGATTGAGGAAGAGCAGTGTGGTTTCAGAAGTGGTAGAGGATGTGTGGATCAGGTGTTTGCTTTGAAGAATGTATGTGAGAAATACTTAGAAAAGCAAATGGATTTGTATGTAGCATTTATGGATCTGGAGAAGGCATATGATAGAGTTGATAGAGATGCTCTGTGGAAGGTATTAAGAATATATGGTGTGGGAGGAAAGTTGTTAGAAGCAGTGAAAAGTTTTTATCGAGGATGTAAGGCATGTGTACGTGTAGGAAGAGAGGAAAGTGATTGGTTCTCAGTGAATGTAGGTTTGCGGCAGGGGTGTGTGATGTCTCCATGGTTGTTTAATTTGTTTATGGATGGGGTTGTTAGGGAGGTAAATGCAAGAGTTTTGGAAAGAGGGGCAAGTATGAAGTCTGTTGGGGATGAGAGAGCTTGGGAAGTGAGTCAGTTGTTCGCTGATGATACAGCGCTGGTGGCTGCTTCATGTGAGAAACTGCAGAAGCTGGTGACTGAGTTTGGTAAAGTGTGTGGAAGAAGAAAGTTAAAAGTAAATGTGAATAAGAGCAAGGTTATTAGGTACAGTAGGGTTGAGGGTCAAGTCAATTGGGAGGTGAGTTTGAATGGAGAAAAACTGGAGGAAGTGAAGTGTTTTAGATATCTGGGAGTAGATCTGGCAGCGGATGGAACCATGGAAGCGGAACTGGATCATAGGGTGGGGGAGGGGGCGAAAATTCTGGGGGCTTTGAAGAATGTGTGGAAGTCGAGAACATTATCTCGGAAAGCAAAAATGGGTATGTTTGAAGGAATAGTGGTTCCAACAATGTTGTATGGTTGCTAGGCGTGGGCTATGGATAGAGTTGTGCGCAGGAGGATGGATGTGCTGGAAATGAGATGTTTGAGGACAATGTGTGGTGTGAGGTGGTTTGATCGAGTGAGTAACGTAAGGGTAAGAGAGATGTGTGGAAATAAAAAGAGCGTGGTTGAGAGAGCAGAAGAGGGTGTTTTGAAGTGGTTTGGGCACATGGAGAGAATGAGTGAGGAAAGATTGACCAAGAGGATATATGTGTCGGAGGTGGAGGGAACGAGGAGAAGAGGGAGACCAAATTGGAGGTGGAAAGATGGAGTGAAAAAGATTTTGTGTGATCGGGGCCTGAACATGCACTAGGGTGAAAGGAGGGCAAGGAATAGAGTGAATTGGAGCGATGTGGTATATCGGGGTTGACGTGGTGTCAGTGGATTGAATCAAGGCATGTGAAGCGTCTGGGGTAAACCATGGAAAGCTGTGTAGGTATGTATATTTGCGTGTGTTGACGTATGTATATACATATGTATGGGGGGGGGGGGCCATTTCTTTCGTCTGTTTCCTTGCGCTACCTCGCAAACGCGGGAGACAGCGACAAAGTATAATAATAATAAATAAATATATATATATATATATATATATATATATATATATATATATATATATATATATATATATATATATTCTTTTCTTTTCTTTCAAACTATTCGCCATTTTCCGCATTAGCGAAGTAGCGTTAAGAACAGAGGACTGGGCCTTTGAGGGAATACCCTCACCCGGCCCAATGCTCTGTTCCTTCTTTTGGAAAAAAAAAAAAAAAAAAGAAAAAAAAAAAAAAATATATATATATATATATATATATATATATATATATATATATATATATATATATATATATATATATATATATATTCTTACTTTTCTTTTAAACTATTAGCCATTTCCCGCGTTAGCGAGGTAGCGTTAAGAACAGAGGACTGGGCCTTTGTGGAATATCCTCACCTGGCCCCCCTCTGTTCCTTCTTTTGGAAAATTAAAAGAAAACGAGAGGGGAGGATTTCCAGCTTCCCGCTCCCTGCCCTTTTAGTCGCCTTCTACGACATGCAGGGAATACGTAGGAAGTATTCTTAATCCCCTATCCCCAGGGATAAATATATATATATATATATATATATATATATATATATATATATATATATATATATATATATATGTATATATATATATTTATATATATCCTTTCACTTGAGTGTCAGAGGCTTTTCAGTTATCGTATTTTGTTTTCCTGCTACAAGAGAATGGACAACAAACAGCTCAGGACTCCTGAAGTCTTTGGTTCACCGGACAGTCATTTTCACGTTAATCTGTTCACCTCATGAATGATAAGTTATTTTTAGGCTTTTTTAGCCATTTATGTACGAAAATTCTTTAGCTCTAAATTTTGCAGCCACAATTAGAAGTAGGGAATAGCAGGCTATTGGTCGTTACAGTGGACTATGAAACGCATGAGCGATGCCTGGTCGGGAATACTCGTATGATCTCTTTATGTTGTGAAATATCGCCATCATCTTGAGTAACTCAGAATAGGTAGCTGAGTCATGATGAACTCTCTCGAGGGAGTTACGAGAGATAGCGCTTGTGCCATTATGGTTTTGCAGAGTCTTTACATACTCCATCGACGTTTTGGGAGTGAGGGTCATAGCAAAAGGAACTGCTGCCCTTTTGTCCTTCCTCTTGTTTTCTCTGCTAAGTGTGTGTCTGTGATGCTTTGTGTTGACGTTTCCCTCCAGCCTCCACCGGTGGATCCACCTATACACCGTAGACACGCTGGCCCCAGTGGTCTGAGCGATGGCACGGAAGGACTTGCCGGCCACCCACAGACGCACGAAGTTTGCTCGGTCAGTCAGATCCGTTGGACTGAACCTGCTGCGGTGCCACGTCATAGTGGTGGTCCTCTGGGAAGACAATGGAGTTACATTATCGTCAGCATCACATGATTATATCATACCATATATACTAATTTAGTGATTTTTTCTTTTACCTGTATGACTCGCCAAAGTAAAGATACTTCTTTATTTCAGTTGAAAGATTATATATAGGGATGAAGAGCCGGTTTTCGACATAAAAAGATAGAAAATGGTGATGTCTCTGATTAGTATCGTCAGCTTTGTACTGAGACTATTACATACTAGGGAAAAGAAATGCTGTTGGAATACGGCATTATCTTATCGGTTTCTCTGCTAATCATAAGAAAAATCCTCTTCACCGTTGTACCTTGTAGACCTACTGTGTTATCTGTCTATAGTATCTGCTTTATGCGTCTGGCAATGCAGCTGGTTGGACACTGCCAGTCGTTGGTCAGCAATCTTCCTTAACACTATGGGACTGAATATCATTTTCATTTCCTGCCGTGTGGATGGTAACACACGGTCTGAAATGCGATGTGCAGCAGCTCTGTGTCATCCTGATGGACGCGTCTCTCATGGTGTCACATAAGTTATGTTAGAAGAATAGCTGCATAGTATGGAAAGTTTGGGGCGGCGCGGATGATACAACAAATAGAAAGAAATTATATTACATGAGCGAAATAGTATGAGTAGATACACAATTACAGACAAAGCACAATCTAAAAATAAGTGAAACGAATTATGAGTAAACAAGAAATACAAACGAATGCAAAAAGCAACAGGCAGTGGAAGATATAGTAAACATGGAAATGGGTGTGGGAGGAGACGGGCAAATGGAGTAAGAATAAATACCTGTGATAAATCATAAGCATACTGAATCGAAAATTATGCTGATCCTGGACTTGAGGGGGCGGATATGTTAGGTCTATTCTTGAACGTATCTATCGTGATGTTCTCTGCTACTCTACATTCGGATACTATTCCATTTGTTGCAATCCTTCGCAGTGTAGCGGTAAGTGGTGCTGACTGTGACGCCTTTTCTCGCCACCCGGGTCAAGCTCACATAAGTTCGAGTCCTGGTTGCGGAAGTCGATCCACAGTCCACCCAGCTGTTCAATCTTTCCTACTGGCTGATCGATGTATTGGATAACTGGCCTAGACTACGGGGATGATACAACTATAGCATGAATGGGATGGCTTTGAGTATCGTAGTCAGTTGATGTGTTGTTTCAGTTAACATCTAGAAAATAAGACACATACACAACCGAACCCAAGGCTGATTCATAGATACAATTACAGGCAAAACTGCATATTTGTAAACGACGATTTTACTGTTATAACCCTCAAATACAACTGTAGGGGTTACCGGCCTCAGCTTGTTTGTGATCACGACGTAAGTGACAGGTCACTTATTCCAAAGGAGCCCCTCATTTCCCTGCTACTTGGAAGTAGCGCAGCCGCTTCAGATTCTGGAGTAGAAGAAATGACAAGAAAATGATGGTACAAATGTGCAGTATCCTGTAAGTCTCAACATTTCATTAGATATAGAGATTTACCAAAGAAATATGGTGATTTTCTTCCTACAGTAACAATAACGTTGTGATGCCAGGCCTATGACACTATCTTAGTTGTGGAACTTGTATTTTTGTTTAAGAGAACACTATCAAATAGTGTTTATACATACATTAGATAATTTCCTTGATGAAATAAACGATCACGATAAACAAATTGAACGGGTATGATAAAGATTCGGGTAGTCTTTTATCTTGATATTGAAATGATTTCATGCTTAGTAGTTGCAATAGTTCCAAGTGGATAAGGACGCCCGTTCTGTAAAGTTAATATAACATTATATTTGCTATACATGATAGATTTCATAGATTGTTTTGCATTTAGGAAATGAGCTAGCATAGATACACAACCCTAGGATACTTGAGATCCTAAACGAAAGTAAGGCAGTTTCTTGTTTCATAGAGAAGATATAGCAGAAATGAGGTATCGAGAAAGGATGGTGCAGCTACGGAGACAAATGACGGCTTTAACTGGTAGAGGAACTAGAACGTCAGAAATATATGCAGAGGAAAAACGAAACACGAGTAGGACGCCTATGAAACTTTATCGTTGGGTAACGGAAACATAAGAGCAGGATGTATGAGGACTGGGGGCTCGTGTGGAAGGACGTAAGTGCCTCCAGTCGAATGGGTTATAAGGTGACACCTGCTTCGTTACATTAAACCACATATGATGTGGCTGTGCGGTACTGACTTATTATATCAAACCACATAAGACGTGGCTGTGCGGTACTGTGCGGTACTGCCTCGTTATATCTACCCTCATGTGACGTGGCAGTTAGTAGAGATTTAGCTATATTCAGGATGTAATTCAATTATTTGTGAAGCTTGATATTCATCTACAGAATGAGAGATGACTGTTATTTTTAACTTTTTCCACCCTCAATTAAGAAGAACATTGGCAAAAGAATATATCTGATGATGTAAAAATCTGAAGCCTTACCATGCTTATATAACATTCCAGACTACTAAATACCTAAAGACAAAATGGAAAAACATTATGCATACGAGGAAGGTCTATATAAAAGCGCACTTTCTAAGAACGAACAAACCTCCAACAGCCAGGTTCGAATCTGGGACCCTTGCGTAACAGGCGGGAGTGCTACTGCTAGTTTATGATCAGAGTCTAGCAGTAGCACTCCCACTTGCCGTGCAGGGGTCCCGGGTTTGATCTTGAATGTTGCGTGTGATCAAGTATATTCCCTATGAGTCCACGGGGAAATGAAACACGATAAGATTCCAAGAGCACTTTCGTGCAATAATCACATCATCAGGGAAGATACAAGAAAGAAATTTGTCACCTGATATACAACGAAGAGACGTGGAAGCGGATGTCAATCATAGGGTGGGGGAGGGGACGAAAATTCTGGCCGCGTTGAAAAATGTGTGGAAATCGAGAACGTTATCTTGGAAAGCAAAAATGGATATGTTTGAAAGATTAGTGGTTCCAACAATGTTATATGGCTGCGAGGCATTGGCTATGTATAGAGTTGAGCGGAGGAGGGTGGATGTGCTGGAAATAAGATTTCTGAGGACAACATGTGGTGTGAGGTGGTTTGATCGAGTAAGTAATGAAAGGGTAAGAGAGATGTGTGGTAATAAAAAGAGTGTGGGTGAGAGAGCAGAAGAGGGTGTTTTGAAATGGTTTGGTCACATGGAGAGAATGAGTGAGGAAAGATTGACCAAGAGGATATATGTGTCCGAGATGGAGGGAACGAGAGAAGTGGGAGACCAAATTGGAGGTGGAAACATGAGGTGAAAAATATCTTGTGTGATAGGGGACTAAACATGCAGGAGGGTGAAAGGCGTGCAAAGAATAGAGTGACTTGGAACGATGTGGAATACCAGGGTCGACGTGCTGTCAGTGGATTGAACCAGGGCATGTGAAGCGTCTGGGGTATACCATGAAAAGTTTTGTAGGCCCTTGATGTGGAAAAGGAGTTTTGGTTTCGGTGCATTACACATTACAACTAGAGACTAAGTGTGAACGAATGTGGCCTTTGTTATGTTTTGCTACCGCTACCTCGAGTACATGCGAGGGAGAGGGGTTGTCATTTCATGTGTGGCGGGATGGCGATGAGAAATGAACAAGGGCAGACAGTATGAATTATGTATACATATATATATATATATATATATATATATATATATATATATATATATATATATATATATATATATATATATATATATCTTTGGAAATTGGAAAAAATGTAGCTTAGACATTGAAGCTTATTGATACAGTGGTTAAAATGATGAGAACTACTATTGACGTTTGTGTAAATAAATTATACATTTCCTTTTTCCATAGCCAGAGGTTGAACCAGTATGTGACATTCATTTTTCATTTCATTTCAACCTAGAAGTTTCAGTTTTCTAATTGTTTCTTACATTTTTCATATGTATATATATGTATGTGTGTGTGTGTGTGTATATGTGCGTATGTGTGTGTATGTGTGTGTATGAACATTATCTCGGAAAGCAAAAATGGGTATGTTTGAAGGAATAGTGGTTCCAACAATGTTGTATGGTTGCGAGGCGTGGGCTATGGATAGAGTTGTGCGCAGGAGGATGGATGTGCTGGAAATGAGATGTTTGAGGGCAATGTGTGGTGTGAGGTGGTTTGATCGAGTGAGTAACGTAAGGGTAAGAGAGATGTGTGGAAATAAAAAGAGCGTGGTTGAGAGAGCAGAAGAGGGTGTTTTGAAATGGTTTGGGCACATGGAGAGAATGAGTGAGGAAAGATTGACCAAGAGGATATATGTGTCGGAGGTGGAGGGAACGAGGAGAAGAGGGAGAACAAATTGGAGGTGGATAGATGGAGTGAAAAAGATTTTGTGTGATCGGGGCCTGAACATGCAGGAGGGTGAAAGGAGGGCAAGGAATAGAGTGAATTGGAGCGATGTGGTATACCGGGGTTGACGTGCTGTCAGTGGATTGAATCAAGGCATGTGAAGCGTCTGGGGTAAACCATGGAAAGCTGTGTAGGTATGTATATTTGCGTGTGTGGACGTATGTATATACATGTGTATGGGGGGGGGGGGGTTGGGCCATTTCTTTCGTCTGTTTCCTTGCGCTACCTCGCAAACGCGGGAGACAGCGACAAAGTATAAAAAAAAAAAAATATATATATATATATATATATATATATATATATATATATATATATATATATATATATATATTATCCCTGGGGATAGGGGTGAAAGGATACTTCCCACGCATTCCTCGCGTGTCGTAGAAAGCGACTAGAGGGGACGGGAGCGGGGGGCCAGAAATCCTCCCCTCCTTGTACTTTTTTAACTTTCTAAAATGGGAAACAGAAGAAGGAGTCACGCGGGGGGTGCTCGTCCTCCTCGAAGGCTCAGATTGGGGTGCCTAAATGTGTGTGGATGTAACCAAGATGTGAAAAAGGGAGAGATAGGTAGTATGTTTGAGGAAAGGAACCTGGATGTTTTGGCTCTGAGTGAAACGAAGCTCAAGGGTAAAGGGGAAGAGTGGTTTGGGAAGGTCTTGGGAGTAAAGTCAGGGGTTAGTGAGAAGACAAGAGCAAGGGAAGGAGTAGCAATACTCCTGAAACAGGAGTTGTGGGAGTTGATGGAGAGAGATGGGTGATTATTGGTGCATATGCACCTGGGCATGAGAAGAAAGATCATGAGAGGCAATGTTTTGGGAGCAGCTGAATGAGTGTGTTAGTGGATTTGATGCACGAGACCGGGTTATAGTGATGGGTGATTTGAATGCAAGGGTGAGTAATGTGGCAGTTGAGGGAATAATTGGTATACATGGGGTGTTCAGTGTTGTAAATGGAAATGGTGAAGAGCTTGTAGATTTATGTGCTGAAAAAGGACTGATGATTGGGAATACCTGGTTTAAAAAGCGAGATATACATAAATATACTTATGTAAGTAGGAGAGATGGCCAGAGAGCGTTATTGGATTAAGTGTTAATTGACAGGCGTGCGAAAGAGAGACTTTTGGATGTTAATGTGCTGAGAGGTGCAACTGGAGGGATGTCTGATCATTATCTTGTGGAGGCTAAGGTGAAGATTTGTATGGGTTTTCAGAAAAGAAGACTGAATGTTGGGGTGAAGAGGGTGGTGAGAGTAAGTGAGCTTAGGAAGGAGACTTGTGTGAGGAAGTACCAGGAGAGACTGAGTACAGAATGGAAAAAGGTGAGAACAATGGAAGTAAGGGGAGTGGGGGAGGAATGGGATGTATTTAGGGAATCAGTGATGGATTGCGCAAAAGATGCTTGTGGCATGAGAAGAGTGGGAGATGGGTTGATTAGAAAGGGTAGTGAGTGGTGGGATGAAGAAGTAAGAGTATTAATGAAGGAGAAGAGAGAGGCATTTGGACGATTTTTGCAGGGAAAAAATGCAATTGAGTGGGAGATGTATAAAAGAAAGAGACAGGAGGTCAAGAGAAAGGTGCAAGAGGTGAAAAAAAGGGCAAATGAGAGTTGGTGTGAGAGAGTATCATTAAATTTTAGGGAGAATAAAAAGATGTTCTGGAAGGAGGTAAATAAAGTGCGTAAGACAAGGGAGCAAATGGGAACTTCAGTGAAGGGCGAAAATGGGGAGGTGATAACAAGTAGTGGTGATGTGAGAAGGATATGGAGTGAGTATTTTGAAGGTTTGTTGAATGTGTTTGATGATAGAGTGGCAGATATAGGGTGTTTTGGTCGAGGTGGTGTGCAAAGTGAGAGGGTTAGGGAAAATGATTTGGTAAACAGAGAAGAGGTAGTAAAAGCTTTGCGGAAGATGAAAGCCGGCAAGGCAGTGGGTTTGGATGGTATTGTAGTGGAATTTATTAAAAAAGGGGGTGACTGTATTGTTGACTGGTTGGTAAGGTTATTTAATGTATGTATGACTCATGGTGAGGTGCCTGAGGATTGGCGGAATGCGTGCATAGTGCCATTGTACAAAGACAAAGGTGATAAGAGTGAGTGCTCAAATTACAGAGGTATAAGTTTGTTGAGTATTCCTGGTAAATTATATGGGAGGGTATTGATTGAGAGGGTGAAGGCATGTACAGAGCATAAGATTGGGGAAGAGCAGTGTGGTTTCAGAAGTGGTTGAGGATGTGTGGATCAGGTGTTTGCTTTGAAGAATGTATGTGAGAAATACTTAGAAAAGCAAATGGATTTGTATGTAGCATTTATGGATCTGGAGAAGGCATATGATAGAGTTGATAGAGATGCTCTGTGGAAGGTATTAAGAATATATGGTGTGGGAGGCAAGTTGTTAGAAGAAGTGAAAAGTTTTTATCGAGGATGTAAGGCATATGTACGTGTAGGAAGAGAGCAAAGTGATTGGTTCTCAGTGAATGTAGGTTTGCGGCAGGGGTGTGTGATGTCTCCATGGTTGTTTAATTTGTTTATGGATGGGGTTGTTAGGGAGGTGAATGCAAGAGTTTTGGAAAGAGGGGCAAGTATGAAGTCTGTTGGGGATGAGAGAGCTTGGGAAGTGAGTCAGTTGTTGTTCGCTGATGATACAGCGCTGGTGGCTGATTCATGTGAGAAACTGCAGAAGCTGGTGACTGAGTTTGGTAAAGTGTGTGAGAGAAGAAAGTTAAGAGTAAATGTGAATAAGAGCAAGGTTATTAGGTACAGTAGGGTTGAGGGTCAAGTCAGTTGGGAGGTTAGTTTGAATGGAGAAAAACTGGAGGAAGTAAATTGTTTTAGATATCTGGGAGTGGATCTGGCAGCGGATGGAACCATGGAAGCGGAAGTGGATCATAGGATGGGGGAGGGGGCGAAAATTGTGGGAGCCTTGAAGAATGTGTGGAAGTCGAGAACATTATCTCGGAAAGCAAAAATGGGTATGTTTGAAGGAATAGTGGTTCCAACAATGTTGTATGGTTGCTAGGCGTGGGCTATGGATAGAGTGGTGAGCAGGAGGATGGACGTGCTCGAAATGAGATGTTTGAGGACAATGTGTGGTGTGAGGTGGTTTGATCGAGTAAGTAACGTAAGGGTAAGAGAGATGTGTGGAAATAAAAAGAGCGTGGTTGAGAGAGCAGAAGAGGGTGTTTTGAAATGGTTTGGGCACATGGAGAGAATGAATGAGGAAAGATTGACCAAGAGGATATGTGTCGGAGGTGGGAGGAACGAGGAGAAGAGGGAGACCAAATTGGAGGTGGAAAGATGGAGTGAAAAAGATTTTGTGTGATCGGGGCCTGAACATGCAGGAGGGTGAAAGGAGTGCAAGGAATAGAGTGAATTGGAGCGATGTGGTATACCGGGGTTGACGTGCTGTCAGTGGATTGAATCAGGGCATGTGAAGCGTCTGGGGTAAACCATGGAAAGCTGTGTAGGTATGTATATTTGCTTGTGTGGACATATGTATATACATGTGTATGGGGATGGGTTGGGCCATTTCTTTCGTATGTTTCTTTGCGCTACCTCGCAAACGCGGGAGGCAGCGACAAAGCAAAAAAAAAAAAAAAAAAGATATATATCTTTCTTTCAAACTATTCGCCATTTCCCGCATTAGCGAAGTAGCGTTAAGAACAGAGGACTGGGCCTTTGAGGGAATATCCTCACCTGGCCCCCTTCTCTGTTCCTTCTTTTGGAAAAATTAAAAAAAAAGTAAGAGAGGGGAGGATTTCCAGCCCCCAGCCCCCTCCCTTTTTAGTCTACGACACGCAGGGAATACGTTGGAAGTATTCTTTCTCCCCTATCCCAGGGATAATATATATATATATATATATATATATATATATATATATATATATATATATATATATATATATATATATATATATATATATATATATTTTTTTTTTTTTTTCTTTTTTACTTTGTCGCTGTCTACCGCGTTTGCGAGGTAGCGCAAGGAAACAGACGAAAGAAATGGCCCAACCCACCCCCATACACATGTATATACATACGTCCACACACGCAAATATACATACCTACACAGCTTTCCATGGTTCACCCCAGACGCTTCACAGGCCCTGATTCAATCCACTGACAGCACGTCAACCCCGGTATACCACATCGATCCAATTCACTCTATTCCTTGCCCTCCTTTCACCCTCCTGCATGTTCAGGTCCCGATCACACAAAATCTTTTTCACTCCATCTTTCCACCTCCAATTTGGTCTCCCACTTCTCCTCGTTCCCTCTAACTCTGACACATATATCCTCTTGGTCAATCTTTCCTCACTCATTCTCTCCATGTGCCCAAACCATTTCAAAACACCCTCTTCTGCTCTCTCAACCACGCTCTTTTTATTTCCACACATCTCTCTTACCCTTATGTTACTTACTCGATCAAACCACCTCACACCACACATTGTCCTCAAACATCTCATTTCCAGCACATCCATCCTCCTGCGCACAACTCTATCCATAGCCCACGCCTTGCAAGCATACAACATTGTTGGAACCACTATTCCTTCAAACATACCCATTTTTGCTTTCCGAGATAATGTTCTCGACTTTCACACAGTCTTCAAGGCTCCGAGGATTTTCGCCCCCTCCCCCACCCTATGATCCACTTCCGCTTCCATGGTTCCATCCGCTGCCAGATCCACTCCCAGATATCTAAAACACTTTACTTCCTCCAGTTTTTCTCCACTCAAACTTACCTCCCAATTGACTTGACCCTCAACCCTACTGTACCTAATTACCTTGCTCTTATTCACATTTACTCTTAACTTTCTTCTTTCACACACTTTACCAAACTCAGTCACCAGCTTCTACACTTTCTCACATGAAACAGCCACCAGCGCTGTATCATCAGCGAACAACAACTGACTCACATCCCAAGCTCTCTCATCCCCAACAGACTTCATACTTGCCCCTCTTTCCAAAACTCTTGCATTTATCTCCCTAACAAGGATTGCGCAAAAGATGCTTGTGTCATGAGAAGAGTGGGAGGTGGGTTGATTAGAAAGGGTAGTGAGTGGTGGGATGAAGAAGTTAGAGTATTAGTGAAAGAGAAGAGAGAGGCATTTGGACGATTTTTGCAGGGAAAAAATGCAATTGAGTGGGAGATGTATAAAAGAAAGAGACAAGAGGTCAAGAGAAAGGTGCAAGAGATGAAAAAGAGGGCAAATGAGAGTTGGGGTGAGAGAGTATCATTAGATTTTAGGGAGAATAGAAAGATGTTCTGGAAGGAGGTAAATAGGGTGCGTAAGACAAGGGAGCAAATGGGAACTTCAGTGAAGGGCGCAAATGGGGAGGTGATAACAAGTAGTAGTGATGTGAAAAGGAGATGGAGTGAGTATTTTGAAGGTTTGTTGAATATGTTTGATGATAGAGTGGCAGATATAGGATGTTTTGGTCGAGGTGGTGTGCAAAGTGAGAGGGTCAGGGAAAATGATTTGGTAAACAGAGAAGAGGTAGTAAAAGCTTTGCGGAAGATGAAAGCCGGCAAGGCAGCAAGTTTGGATGGTATTGGAGTGAAATTTAATAAAAAGGGGGTGACTGTATTATCGACTGGTTGGTAAGGTTATTTAATGTATGTATGACTCATAGTGAGATGCCTGAGGATTGGCGGAATGCGTGCATAGTGCCATTGTACAAAGGGAAAGGGGATAAGACTGAGTGCTCAAATTACAGAGGTATAAGTTTGTTGAGTATTCCTGGTAAAATATATGGGAGGGTATTGATTGAGAGGGTGAAGGCATGTACAGAGCATCAGATTGGGGAAGAGCAGTGTGGTTTCAGAAGTGGTAGAGGATGTGTGGATCAGGTGTTTGCTTTGAAGAATGTATGTGAGAAATACTTAGAAAAGCAAATGGATTTGTATGTAGCATTTATGGATCTGGAGAAGGTATATGATAGAGTTGATAGAGATGCTCTGTGGAAGGTATTAAGATTATATGGTGTGGGAGGCAAGTTGTTAGAAGCAATGAAAAGTTTTTATCGAGGATGTAAGGTATATGTACGTGTAGGAAGAGAGGAAAGTGATTGGTTCTCAGTGAATGTATGTTTGCGGCAGCTGTGTGTGATGTCTCCAAGGTTGTTTAATTTGTTTATATATATATATATATATATATATATATATATATATATATATATATATATATATATATATATATATATATATATTTTTTTTTTTTTCTCTCTTCTTTTTTGCTTTGTCGCTGTCTCCCGCGTTTGCGAGGTAGCGCAAGGAAACAGACGAAAGAATTGGCCCAACCCACCCCCATACACATGTATATACATACGTCCACACACGCAAATATACGTACCTACACAGCTTTCCATGGTTTACCCCAGACGCTTCACATGCCTTGATTCAATCCGCTCACAGCACGTCAACCCCGGTATACCACATCGCTCCAATTCACTCTATTCCTTGCCCTCCTTTCACCCTCCTTCATGCTCAGGACCCGATCACACAAAATCTTTTTCACTCCATCTTTCCACCTCCAATTTGGTCTCCCTCTTCTCCTCGTTCCCTCCACCTCCGACACATATATTCTCTTGGTCAATCTTTCCTCACTCATTCTCTCAATGTGCCCAAACCATTTCAAAACACCCTCTTCTGCTCTCTCAACCACGCTCTTTTTATTTCCACACATCTCTCTTAACCTTACCTTACTTACTCGATCAAACCACCTCACACCACACATTGTCCTCAAACATCTCATTTCCAGCACATCCATCCTCCTGCGCACAACTCTATCCATAGCCCACGCCTCGCAACCATACAACATTGTTGGAACCACTATTCCTTCAAACATACTCATTTTTGCTTTCCGAGATAATGTTCTCGACTTCCACACATTCTTCAAGGCTCCCAGAATTTTCGCCCCCTCCCCCACCCTATGATCCACTTCCGCTTCCATGGTTCCATCCACTGCCAGATCCACTCCCAGATATCTAAAACACTTCACTTCCTCCAGTTTTTCTCCATTGAAACTCACCTCCCAATTGACTTGACCCTCAACCCTACTGTACCTAATAACCTTGCTCTTATTCACATTTACTCTTAACTTTCTTCTTTCACACACTTTACCAAACTCAGTCACCAGCTCCTGCAGTATCTCACATGAATCAGCCACCAGCGCTGTATCATCAGCGAACAACAACTGACTCACTTCCCAAGGTCTATCATCCCCAACAGACTTCATACTTGCCCCTCTTTCCAAAACTCTTGCATTCACCTCCCTAACAACCCCATCCATAAACAAATTAAACAACCATGGAGACATCACACACCTCTGCCGCAAACCTACATTCACTGAGAACCAATCACTTTCCTCTCTTCCTACACGTACACATGCCTTACATCCTCGATAAAAACTTTTCACTGCTTCTAACAACTTGCCTCCCACACCATATATTCTTAATACCTTCCACAGAGCATCTCTATCAACTCTATCATATGCCTTCTCCAGATCCATAAATGCTACATACAAATCCATTTGCTTTTCTAAGTATTTCTCACATATATTCTTCAAAGCAAACACCTGATCCACATATATATATATATATATATATATATATATATATATATATATATATATATATATATATATATATATATATATATATATATATATTATCCCTGGGGACTGGGACGAAAGAATACTTCCCACGCATTCCTCACGTGTCGTAGAAGGTGACTGAAGTGGACGGGAGCAGGGGGCTAGAAACCCTCCCCTCCTTGTAAATTGACTTTCTAAAAGGGGAAACAGACGAATGAGTCACGCGGGGAGTCCTCATCCTCCTCGAAGGCCCAGATTGGGGTGTCTAAATGTGTGTGGATATAACGAAGATGAGAAAAAAGGAGAGATAGGTAGTATGTTTGAGGAAAGGAACCTGGATGTTTTGTTCTGAGTGAAACGAAGTTCAAGGGTAAAGAGCAAGAGTGGTTTGGGAACGTCTTGGGGGTAAAGTCAGGTGTTAGTGAGAGGACAAGTGCAAGGGAAGGAGTAGCACTACTCCTGAATCAGGAGTTGTGGGAGTATGTGATAGAGTGTAAGAAAGTAAATTCTAGATTGATGTGGGTAAAACTGAAAGTTGTTGTAGAGAGATGGGTGATTATTGGTGCATATGTACCTGGGTATGAGAAGAAAGATCTTGAGAGGCAAGTGATTTGGGAGCAGCTGAATGAGTATATTAGTTGTTTTGATGAACAAGATCGGGTTATAGTGATGGGTGATTTGAATGCAAAGGTAAGTAGTGTGGCAGTTGAGGGAATAATTAGTATACATGGGGTGTTCAGTGTTGTAAATGGAAATGGTGAAGAGCTTGTAGATTTATGTGATGAAAAAGGACTGGTGATTGGGTATACCTAGTTTAAAAAGCGAGACATACATAAGTATACGTATATAAGTAGGATAGATGGGGAGAGAGCGTTATTGGACTACGTGTTAATTGATAGGCGCGCGAAAGAGAGACTTTTGGATGTTAATGTGCTGAGAGGTGGAACTGGAGGGATGTCCGATCATTATCTTGTGGAGGCGAAGGTGAAGATTTGTAGGGGTTTTTAGAAAAAAAAAGAGAGAATGTTGGGTTGAAGAGACTGGTGAGAGTTAGTGAGCTTGGGAAGGAGACTTGTGTGAGGATGTACCAGGAGAGGCTGAGTACAGAATGGAAAAAGGTGAGAACAAAGGAGGTAAGGGGAGTGGGAGAGGAATGGGATGTATTTAGGGAAGCAGTGATGGCTTGCGCAAAAGCAAATGCGAACTTCAGTGAAGGGGGCTGATGGGGAGGTGATAACAAGTAGTGGTGATGTGAGAAGATAGAGTGAGCATTTTGAAGATCTGTTGAATATGTCTGATGATAGAGTAGCAGATATAGGGTGTTTTGGTCGAGGTGGTGTGCCAAGTGAGAGGGTTAGGGAAAATGATTTGGTAGACAAGAGGTAATAAAAGCTTTGCGGAAGATGAAAGCCGGCAAGGCAGTGGGTTTGGATGGTATTGCAGTGCAATTTATCAAAAAAGTGAGTGACTGTATTGTTGAGTGGTTGGTAAGGTTGTTTAATGTATGTATGACTCATGGTGAGGTGCCTGAGGATTGGCGGAATGCTTGCATAGTACCATTGTACAAAGGCAAAGGGGATAAAAGTGAGTTTCTCAAACTACAAAGGTACAAGTTTCTTGAGTATTCCTGGTAAATTATATGGGAGGATATTGATTGAGAGGGTGAAGGCATGTACAGAGCTTCACATTGGGGAAGAGCAGTGTGGTTTCAGAAGTGGTAGAGGATGTTTGGATCAGATGTTTGCTTTGAAAAGTGTCTGTGAGAAATACGTAGAAAAAGCAAATGGATACATAAGTACCATTTGTGGATCTGGAGAAGGCATAAGATAGAGTTGATAGATATGCACAGTGGAAGGTATTAAGAGTATATGGTGTGGGAGGCAAGTTGTTAGAAACAGTGAAAAGTTTTTATCGAGGATGTAAGGCATGTGTACGTGGAGGAAGAGAGGAAAGTAATTGGTTCTTAGTGAACGTAGGTTTGCGGCAGGGGTGAGTGATGTCTCCTTGTCTGTTTAATTCTTTTATGGATTGGGTTGTTAGGGAGGTGAATGAAAGATTTTTGGAAAGAGGTTCAAGTATGCAGCCTGTTGTGGATGAGAGAGCTTGGGAAGTGAGTCAGTTGTTCGCTGATGATACAGCGCTGGTGGCTGACTCATGTGAGAAACTGCAGAATCTGTTGACTGAGTTTGGTAAAGTGTGTGAAAGAAGAAAGCTGAGAGTGAATGTGAAAAAGAGAAAGGTTATTAGGTACAGACGGGTTGAGGGTCAAGTCAATTGGCAGGTAAGTTTGAATGGAGAAAAATTGGAGGAAGTGAAGTGTTTTAGATATCTGGGAGTGGATTTATCAGCGGATGGAATCATGGAAGCGGGAGTGGATCGTAGGGTTGTGTAGGGGGCAAAAATTCTAGGAGCATTGAAGAATGTGTGGAAGTCGAGAACATGATCTCGGAAAGCAAAAATGGGTATGATTGAAGGAAAAGTGGTTCCAACAATGTTATATGGTTGCTAGGCATGGGCTATGGATAGAGTTCTGCGGAGGTGGGTGATTGTGCTGGAAATGAGATGTTTGAGGACAATATGTGGTATGAGGTGGTTTCATCGAGTTAGTAATAATAGGGTAAGAGGTGTCTGGTAATAAAAAGACTGTGGTTGAGAGAGCAGAAGAGGTTGTTTTGAAATGGTTTGGTCACATGGAGTGAATGAGCGAGGAAAGATTGACCAAGAAGATATGTGTCAAAGGAGGAGTGAACGAGGAGAAGTGGGAGAGCAAATAAAAGGTGAAAAGATGGAGTGAAAAACATTTTAAGTGATCGGGGCCTGAACATGCAGAAGGGTTAAAGGCATGCAAGAAATAGAGTGAGTTGGAACAATGTAGTATACAGGGATCGAACTGCTGTCAATGGATTGAAACAGGGCATGTGAAGCGTCTGGGGTAATCCATGGAAGGTCTGTGGGTCCTGGATTTGGAAAGGGAGCTGTGGTTTCGGTGCATTATTACATGACAGCTAGAGCCTGAGTGTGAACTAAAGTGGCCTTTGTTGTCTTTTCCTAGCGCTACCTCGCGCACATGAGGGGGAGGAGTAGTTATTTCATGTGCAGTGAAGTGCCGATGGGAATGAATAAAGGCAGACAACAGATATTATGTACATGTGCATATATGTACATGTCTGTGTGTGTATATATATATATGTATACGTTGAGATGTATAGGTATGTAAATTTGCGTGTTTGGACGTGTATGTATACACATGTGTATGTGGGTGGGTTGGGCCATTCTTTCGTCTGTTTTCTTGCACGACCTCGCTAACGCGGGAGACAGCGACAAAGCAAAATAATATATATATATATATATATATATATATATATATATATATATATATATATATATATATATATATATATATATACATATATATATATATATATATATATATATATATATATATATATATATATATATATATATATATATATATATATATATATATATATATATATATATATATATATATATATATATATATATATATTTTTTTTTTTTATTATACTTTGTCGCTGTCTCCCGCGTTTGCGAGGTAGCGCAAAGAAACATACGAAACAAATGGCCCAACCCCCCCCCCCATACACATGTATATACATACGTCCAACCACGCAAATATACATACCTACACAGCTTTCCATGGTTTACCCCAGACACTTCACATGCCTTGATTCAATCCACTGACAGCACGTCAACCCCGGTATACCACATCGCTCCAATTCACTCTATTCCTTGCCCTCCTTTCACCCTCCTGCATGTTCAGGCCCCGATCACACAAAATCTTTTTCACTCCATCTTTCCACCTCCAATTTGGTCTCCCTCTTCTCCTCGTTCCCTCCACCTCCGACACATATATCCTCTTGGTCAATCTTTCCTCACTCATTCTCTCCATGTGCCCAAACCACTTCAAAACACCCTCTTCTGCTCTATCAACCACCCTCTTTTTATTTCCACACATCTCTCTTACCCTTACGTTACTCACTCGATCAAACCACCTCACACCACACATTGTCCTCAAACATCTCATTTCCAGCACATCCATCCACCTGCGCACAACTCTATCCAGAGCCCACGCCTCGCAACCATACAACATTGTTGGAACCACTATTCCTTCAAACATACCCATTTTTGCTTTCCGAGATAATGTTCTCGACTTCCACACATTCTTCAAAGCCCCCAGAATTTTCGCCCCCTCCCCCACCCTATGATCCACTTCCGCTTCCATGGTTCCATCCGCTGCCAGATCCACTCCCAGATATCTAAAACACTTCACTTCCTCCAGTTTTTCTTCATTCTAACTCACCTCCCAAATGACTTGACCCTCAACCGTACTGTACCTAATAACCTTGCTCTTATTCACATTTACTCTTAACTTTCTTCTTCCACACACTTTACCAAACTCAGTCACCAGCTTCTGCAGTTTCTCACATGAATCAGCCACCAGCGCTGTATCATCAGCGAACAACAAGTGACTCACTTCCCAAGCTCTCTCATCCCCAACAGACTTCATACTTGCCCCTCTTTCCAAAACTCTTGCATTTACCTCCCTAACAACCCCATCCATAAACAAATTAAACAACCATGGAGACATCACACACCCCTGCCGCAAACCTACATTCACTGAGAACCAATCACTTTCCTCTCTTCCTACAATTACACATGCCTTACATCCTCGATAAAAACTTTTCACTGCTTCTAACACCTTTCCTCCCACACCATATATTCTTAATGCCTTCCACAGAGCATCTCTATCAACTCTATCATATGCCTTCTCCAGATCCATAAATGCTACATACAAATCCATTTGCTTTTCTAAGTATTTCTCACATACATTCTTCAAAGCAAACACCTGATCCACACATCCTCTACCACTTCTGAAACCACACTGCTCTTCCCCAATCTGATGCTCTGTACATGCCTTCACCCTCTCAATCAATACCCTCCCATATAATTTACCAGGAATACTCAACAAACTTATACCTCTGTGATTTGAGCACTCACTCTTATCCCCTTTGCCTTTGTACAATGGCACTATGCACGCATTCCGCCAATCCTCAGGCATCTCACCATGAGTCATACATACATTAAATAACCTTACCAACCAGTCAACAATACAGTCACCCCCTTTTTTAATAAATTCCACTACAATACCATCCAAACCTGCTGCCTTGCCGGCTTTCATCTTCCGCAAAGCTTTCACTACCTCTTCTCTGTTTACCAAATCATTTTCCCTAACCCTCTCACTTTGCACACCACCTCGACCAAAACACCCTATATCTGCCACTCTATCATCAATGTAGCTTAGACAATGAAGCTTATTGATACAGTGGTTAAATTGATGAGAACTGCTATTGACGTTTGTGTAAATAAATCATACATCTCCTTTTTCCATAGCCAGAGGTTGAACCATTATGTGACATTCATTTTTTCATTCATTTCAAGCTAGAAGTTTCAGTTTTCTAAATTGTTTCTTACATTTTTCATATGTATATATATGTATGTGTGTGTGTGTGTGTATATGTGCGTATGTATGTGTATGTGTGTGTATGTGTATATGTATATATATATATATGTATATTATCCCTGGGGATAGGGGTGAAAGAATACTTCCCACGTATTCCTCGCGTGTCGTAGAAAGCGACTAGAGGGGACGGGAGCGGGGGGCCAGAAATCCTCCCCTCCTTGTATTAACTTTCTAAAATGGGAAACAGAAGAAGGAGTCACGCGGGGAGTGCTCATCCTCCTCGAAGGCTCAGAGTGGGGTGCCTAAATGTGTGTGGATGTAACCAAGATGTGAAAAAAGGAGAGATAGGTAGTATGTTTGAGGAAAGGAACCTGGATGTTTTGGCTCTGAGTGAAACGAAGCTCAAGGGTAAAGGGGAAGAGTGGTTTGGGAATGTCTGGGGAGTAAAGTCAGGGGTTAGTGAGAGGACAAGAGCAAGGGAAGGAGTAGCAATACTCCTGAAACAGGAGTTGTGGGAGTATGTGATAGAATATAAGAAAGTAAATTCTCGATTAATATGGGTAAAACTGAAAGTTGATGGAGAGAGGTGGGTGATAATTGGTGCATATGCACCCGGGCATGAGAAGAAAGATCATGAGAGGCAAGTGTTTTGGGAGCAGCTGAATGAGTGTGTTTGTGGTTTTGATGCACGAGACCGGGTTATAGTGATGGGTGATTTGAATGCAAAGGTGAGTAATTTGGCAGTTGAGGGAATAATTGGTATACATGGGGTGTTCAGTGTTGTAAATGGAAATGGTGAAGAGCTTGTAGATTTATGTGCTGAAAAAGGACTGATGATTGGGAATACCTGGTTTAAAAAGCGAGATATAAATAAGTATACTTATGTAAGTAGGAGAGATGGCCAGAGAGCGTTATTGGATTACGTGTTAATTGACAGGCGTGCGAAAGAGAGACTTTTGGATGTTAATGTGCTGAGAGGTGCAACTGGAGGGCTGTCTGATCATTATCTTGTGGAGGCTAAGGTGAAGATTTGTATGGGTTTTCAGAAAAGAAGAGTGAATGTTGCGGTGAAGAGGGTGGTGAGAGTAAGTGAGCTTGGGAAGGAGACCTGTGTGAGGAAGTACCAGGAGAGACTGAGTACAGAATGGAAAAAGGTGAGAACAACGGAAGTAAGGGGAGTGGGGGAGGAATGGGATGTATTTAGGGAATCAGTGATGGATTGCCCAAAAGATGCTTGTGGCATGAGAAGAGTGGGAGGTGGGTTGATTAGAAAGGGTAGTGAGTGGTGGGATGAAGAAGTAAGAGTATTAGTGAAAGAGAAGAGAGAGGCATTTGGACGATTTTTGCAGGGAAAAAATGCAATTGAGTGGGAGATGTATAAAAGAAAGAGACAGGAGGTCAAGAGAAAGGTGCAAGAGGTGAAAAAGGGCAAATAAGAGTTGGGGTGAGAGAGTATCTTTAAATTTTAGGGAGAATAAAAAGATGTTCTGGAAGGAGGTAAATAAAGTGCGTAAGACAAGGGAGCAAATGGGAACTTCAGTGAAAGGCGCAAATGGGGTGGTGATAACAAGTAGTGGTGATGTGAGAAGGAGATGGAGTGAGTATTTTGAAGGTTTGTTGAATGTGTTTGATGATAGAGTGGCAGATATAGGGTGTTTTGGTCGAGGTGGTGTGCAAAGTGAGAGGGTTAGGGAAAATGATTTGGTAAACAGAGAAGAGGTGGTAAAAGCTTTGCGGAAGATGAAAGCCGGCAAGGCAGTGGGTTTGGATGGTATATCAGTGGAATTTATTAAAAAAGGGGGTGACTGTATCATTGACTGGTTGGTAAGGTTATTTAATGTATGTATGACTCATGGTGAGGTGCCTGAGGATTGGCGGAATGCGTGCATAGTGCCATTGTACAAAGGCAAAGTGGATAAGAGTGAGTGCTCAAATCACAGAGGTATAAGTTTGTTGAGTATTCCTGGTAAATTATATGGGAGGATATTTATTGAGAGGGTGAAGGCATGTACAGAGCATCAGATTGGGGAAGAGGATGTGTGGATCAGGTGTTTGCTTTGAAGAATGTATGTGAGAAATACTTAGAAAAGCAAATGGATTTGTATGTAGCATTTATGGATCTGGAGAAGGCATATGATAGAGTTGATAGAGATGCTCTGTGGAAGGTATTAAGAATATATGGTGGGGGAGGCAAGAGGTATAAGTTTGTTGAGTATTCCTGGTAAATTATATAGGAGGATATTTATTGAGAGGGTGAAGGCATGTACAGAGCATCAGATTGGGGAAGAGGATGTGTGGATCAGGTGTTTGCTTTGAAGAATGTATGTGAGAAATACTTAGAAAAGCAAATGGATTTGTATGTAGCATTTATGGATCTGGAGAAGGTATATGATAGAGTTGATAGAGATGCTCTGTGGAAGGTATTAAGAATATATGGTGTGGGAGGCAAGTTGTTAGAAGCAGTGAAAAGTTTTTATCGAGGATGTAAGGCATGTGTACGTGTAGGAAGAGAGGAAAGTGATTGGTTCTCAGTGAATGTAGGTTTGCGTCAGGGATGTGCGATGTCTCCATGGTTTTTTAATTTGTTTATGGATGGGGTTCTTAGGGAGGTGAATGCAAGAGTTTTGGAAAGATTGGCAAGTATGAAGTCTGTTGTGGATGAGAGAGCTTGGGAAGTGAGTCAGTTGTTGTTCGCTGATGATACAGCGCTGGTGGCTGATTCATGTGAGAAACTGCAGAAGCTGGTGACTGAGTTTGGTAAAGTGTGTGAAAGAAGAAAGTTAAGAGTAAATGTGAATAAGAGCAAGGTTATTAGGTACAGTAGGGGTGAGGGTCAAGTCAATTGGGAGGTCAGTTTGAATGGAGAAAAACTGGAGGAGGTGAAGTCTTTTAGATATCTGGGAGTGGATCTGGCAGCGGATGGAACCATGGAAGCGGAAGTGGATCATAGGGTGGGGGAGGGGGCGAAAAGTCTGGGAGCCTTGAAGAATGTGTGGAAGTCGAGAAATTTATCTCGGAAAGCAAAAATGGGTATGTTTGAAGGAATAGTGGTTCCAACAATGTTGTATGGTTGCGAGGCGTGGGCTATGGATAGAGTTGTGCGCAGGAGGATGGATGTGCTGGAAATGAGATGTTTGAGGACAATGTGTGGTGTGAGGTGGTTTGATCGTGTAAGTAACGTAAGGGTAAGAGAGATGTGTGGAAATAAAAAGAGCGTGGTTGAGAGAGCAGAAGAGGGTGTTTTGAAATGGTTTGGGCACATAGAGAGAATGGGTGAGGAAAGATTGACCAAGAGGATATATGTGTCGGAGGTGGAGGGAACGAGGAGAAGAGGGAGACCAAATTGGAGGTGGAAAGATGGAGTGAAAAAGATTTTGTGTGATCGGGGCCTGAACATGCAGGAGGGTGAAAGGAGGGCAAGGAATAGAGTGAATTGGAGCGATGTGGTATACCGGGGTTGACGTGCTGTCAGTGGATTGAATCAAGGCATGTGAAGTGTCTGGGGTAAACCATGGAAAGCTTTGTAGGTATGTATATTTGCGTGTGTGGACGTATGTATATACATGTGTATGGGGGTGGGTTGGGCCATTTCTTTCGTCTGTTTCCTTGCGCTACCTCGCAAACGCGGGAGACAGCGACAAAGCAAAAAAAAAAAAAAAAAAATATACATATATATATATATATATATATATATATATATATATATATATATATATATATATATATATATATATATATATATTTTTTTTTTTTCCAAACTATTCGCCATTTACCGCGTTAGCGAGGTAGCGTTAAGAACAGAGGACTGGGCCATTGATGGAATATCCTCACCTGGCCCCCTTCTCTGTTCCTTCTTTTGGAAAATTAAAAAAAATTGAGAGGGGAGGATTTCCAGCCCCCCGCTCCCTCCCCTTTTAGTCGCCTTCTACGACACGCAGGGAATACGTGGGAAGTATTCTTTCTCCCCTATCCCCAGGGATAATATATATATATATATATATATATATATATATATATATATATATATATATATATATATATATATATATATATATAAGTTCCCAAGTGTCTCCATGGTTGTTTAATTTGTTTATGGGTGGGGTTGTTAGGGAGGTGAGTGCAAGAGTTTTGGAAAGAGGGGCAAGTATGAAGTCTGTTGGTGATGAGAGAGCTTGGGAAGTGAGTCAATTGTTGTTCGCTGATGATACAGTGCTGGTAGCTGATTCATGTGAGAAACTGCAGAAGTTGGTGACTGAGTTTGGTAAAGTGTGTGAAAGTAGAAAGTTAAGAGTGAATGTGAATATGAGCAATGTTATTAGGTACAGTAGGGTTGAGGGTCAAGTCAATTGAGAGGTAAGTTTGAATGGAGAAAAACTTGAGGAAGTAAAATGTTTTAGATATCTGGGAGTGGATCTGGCAGCGGATGGAACCATGGAGGTGGAATCGAATCATAGTGTGGGGGAGGAGGCGAAAATACTGGGAGCCTTGAAGAATGTGTGGAAGTCGAGAAATTTATCTCGGAAAGCAAAAATGGCTATGATTGAAGGAATAGTGGTTACAACATTATTGTATTGTTGCGAGGCGTGGGCTATGGATAGAGTTGGGCGCAGCAGGGTGGATGTGCTGGAAATGAGATGATTGAGGACAATATGTGGTGTGAGGTGGTTTGATAGAGTAAGTAATGTAAGGTAAGAGAGATGGGTGGAAATATAAAGAGCGTGGTTGAGAGAGCAGAAGAGGGTGTTTTGAAATGTTTTGGGCACACGGAGAGAATGAGTGAGGAAAGATTGACGAAGAGGATATATGTGTCAGAGGTGGAGGGAACGAGGAGAAGTGGGAGACCAAATTGGATGTGGAAAGATGGAGTGAAAAAGATTTTGAGTGATCGGGGCCTGAACATACAGGAGGGTGACAGGCGGGCAAGGAATAGAGTGAATTGGATCGATGTGATATACCGGGGTCGACGTGCTGTCAATGGATTGACTCAGATCATGTAAAGCGTCTGGGGTAAACCATGGAAAGTTCTGTGGGGCCTCAATGTTGAAAGGGAGCTGTGGTTTCGGTGCATTATTACAAGACAGCTAGAGAGTGAGTGTGAACGAACGGGGCCTTTGTTGTCTTTTCCTAACGCTATCTCGCACATGTGAGGGGGGAGGGGGTTGTTATTTCATGTGTGGCGAGGTGGCGATGGGAATTAGAAAAGGCAGACAGTATGAATTATGTATATGTGTATATATGTATATGTCTGTGTGTGTATATATACGTATACGTTTAGATGTATAGGTATGTATATTTGCGTGTATGAACGTGTGTGTTTATACATGTGTATGTGGGTGGGTTGGGCCACACTTTCGTCTGTTTCCTTGCGCTACCTCGCTAACGCGAGAGACAGCGACAATGGAAAATAAAAGTAAATATGCATATATATATATATATGTATATATATATATATATATATATATATATATATATATATATATATATATATATATATATATGTATACATATATATATATATATATTCTTTATTATCTATTTTTTTATTTATTTTGCTTTTTCGCTGTCTCTTGCGGTAGCGAGGCAGAGCAATGAAACAGACGAAAGAATGGCCCAACCCACCCACAAACACATGTATATATATACACGTCCACACACGCAAATATACATACCTATACATCTCAATGTACACATATATATACACAAACAGACATATACATATATACACATGTACATAATTCATACTGTCTGCCTTTATTTATACTCATTGTCACCTCGCCACAAATAGAATAACAACACCTTTCCCCCTCATGTGTGCGATGTAGCGTTAGGAAAAGACAACAAAGGCCCCATTCGTTCACACTCAGTCTCTAGCTGTCATGTAATAATGCACCGAAACCACAGCTCCCTTTCCACGTCCAGGCCCCACAGAACTTTCCATGGTTTACCCCAGACGCTTCACATGCCCTGGTTCAATCCATTGACAGCACTTAGACCCCGGTATACCACATCCTTCCAATTCACTCTATTCCTTGCCCGCCTTTCACCCTCCTGCATGTTCAGGCTCCGATCACTCAAAATCTTTTTCACTCCATTTTTCCACCTCCAATTTGGTCTCCCACTTCTCGTTCCATCCACCTCTGACACATATATCCTCTTGGTCAATCTTTCCTCACTCATTCTCTCCATGTGACCAAACCATTTCAAAACACCCTCTAATGCTCTCTCAACCATACTCCTTTTATTTCAAGACATCTCTCTTACACTTACATTACTTACTCGATCAAACCACCTCACACAGCATATTGTCGTTAAACATCTCATTTCCAGCACATCCACCCTCCTGCGCACAACTCTATCCATAGCCCACGCCTCGCAACCATACAATATTTTTGGAAACACTATTCATTCAAACATACCCATTTTCGCTTTCGGAGATAATGTTTTCGACTTCCAAACATTCTTCAAGGCTCCCAGAATTTTCGCCCCCTCCCCCACCCTATGATTCACTTCCGCTTCCATGGCTCCATCCGCTGCCAGATCCACTCCCAGATATCTAAAACTCTTTACTTCCTCCGGTTTTCTCCATTCAAACTTACCTCCCAATTTACTTGACCCTCAACCCTACTGTACCTAATAACCTTGCTCTTATTCACATTTACTTCTTTCACACACTTTACCAAACTCAGTCACCAGCTTCTGCAGTTTCTCACATGAATCAGCCACCAGCGCTTTATCAGGGAACAACTACTGACTCACTTCCCAATCTCTCTTATCCACAACAGGCTGAATACTTACACCTCTTTCCAAAACTCTTGCATTCACCTCCCTAACAACCCCATCCATAAACAAATCAAACAACTATGAAGACATTACACACCCTTGTCGCAATCCTACATTCACTGAGAACCAATCACATTCCTCTCTTCCTACACGTACACGTGACTTACTTCCTCGATAAAAACTTTTCACTGCTTCTAACAACTTGCCTCCCACACCATATATTCTTAATACCTTCCATAGAGCACCTCTATCAACTCTATCATATGCCTTCTCCAGATCCATAAATGCTACATACAAATCCATTTGCTTTTTTAAGCATTTCCCACATACATTCTTCAAATCAAACACCTGATCCACAAATCCTCTACCACTTCTGAAACCACACCGCTATTCCCTAA
Organism: Panulirus ornatus; assembly: GCF_036320965.1. Classification (NCBI taxonomy): domain Eukaryota; kingdom Metazoa; phylum Arthropoda; class Malacostraca; order Decapoda; family Palinuridae; genus Panulirus; species Panulirus ornatus. The sequence continues at coordinate 24,655,653 of NC_092269.1, forward strand.
TCTGATGCTCTGTACATGCCTTCACCCTCTCAATCAATACCCTCCCATATAATTTACCAGGAATACTCAACAAACTTATACCTCTGTAATTTGAGCACTCACTCTTATCCCCTTTGCCTTTGTGCAATGGTACTATGCAAGCATTCCGCCAATCCTCCGGCATCTCACCATGAATCATACATATATCAAATAACCTTACCAACTAGTCAACAATACAGTCACCCCCTTTTTTAATAAATTCCACTGCAATACCATCCAAACCTGCTGCCTTGCAGGCTTTCATCTTGCGCAAAGCTTTTACTATCTCTCCTCTGTTTACCGAATCATTTTCCCTAACCGTCTCTCTATCCACACCACCTCGACTAAAACACCCTATATCTGCTACTCTATCATCAAACACATTCAACAAGCCTTCAAAATACTCACTCCATCTCCTTCTCACATCACCACTACTTATTATCACCTCCCCATTAGCCCCTTCATTGAAGTTCCCATTTGCTCCCTTGTCTTACGCACTTTATTTACCTCCTTCCACAACATATTTTTATTTTCCCTAAAATTTCATGATACTCTGTTACCTGAAGTCTCATTTGCCCTCTTTTTCACCTCTTGCACCTTTCTCTTGACCTGCCTCTTTCTTTTATACATCTCCCACTCATTTGCATTTTTTCCCTGTAAAAATCGTCCAAATGCCTCTATCTACTCTTTCAGTAATATTCTTACTTCTTCATCCCACTACTCACTACCCTTTCTAATGAACCCACCGCCCACGCTTCTCATGCCACAAGCATCTTTTGCGCAAGCCTTCACTGCTTTCCTAAATACATTCCGTTCCTCCCCCACTCCCCTTACCTCCTATGTCCTCACTTTTTTCCATTCTGTACTCACTCTCTCCTTTTACTTCCTGACACAAGTCTCCTTCCCAAGTTCACTTACTCTCACCACTCTCATCCCGCCAACATTCCCTCTTCTTTTCTGAAAACCACTGAAATCTTCAACTTCGCCGACACAAGATAATGATCAGCCATCCCTCCAGTTTCACCTCTCAGCACATTAACATCCAAAAGTCTCTCTTTCGCGCTCCCATCAATTAACATCTAACCCAATAACGCTCTCTGGCCATCTCCCCTACTTACATATGTATACTTATGTATATCTCGCTTTTTAAACCAGGTATTCCCAATCACTAGTCCTTTTTCAGGACATAAATCTACAAGTGCTACTCCTTCCCTTGTTCCTGTCCTCTCACTAACCCCTAACTTTACTCCCAAGACATTCCCAAGCCACTCGTCCCCCTTTACGCTTGAGCTTCGTTTCACTCAGAGCCAAAATATGCAGTTTCCTTTCTTCAAACATACTACCTATCTCTCCTTTTTTCATCTTGGTTACATTCACACACATTTAGACACCCCAATCTGAGCATTCGAACAGGATGAACACTCCCCGCGTGACTCCTTCTGTTTCTCCTTTTATCCGTGGGGATGGGAGAGAAAGAATAATTCCCACGCATTCCTTACGTGTCGTAGAAGGCGACTAAAGGGGACGGGAGCAGGGGGCTGGAAACCCTCTCCTCCTTGTATTTTAACTTTCTAAAAGGGAAAACAGAAGAAGGAGTCACGTGGAGAGTGATCATCCTCCTCGAAGGCTCAGACTGGGATGTCTAAATGTGTGTGGATGTAACCAAGTTCAGAAAAAAGGAGAGATAGGTAGTATGTTTGAGGAAAGGAACCTGGATGTTTTGGATTTAAGTGAAACGAAGCTCAAGGGTAAAGGGGAAGAGTGGTTTGGGAATGTCTCCGGAGTAAAGTCAGGGGTTAGTGAGAGGACAAGAACAAGGGAAGGATTAGCACTACTCCTGAAATATGAGTGGTGGGAGTATGTGATAAGAAAATAAACTCTACATTAATATGGGTAAAACTGAAAGTTGATGGAGAGAAATGGGTGATTATTGGTGCATATGCACCTGGGCATGAGAAGAAAGATCATAAGCCGAAAGTGTTTTCTGAGCAGCTGAGCGAGTGTGTTAGTAGTTTTGATGCACGAGACTGGGTTATAGTGTTGGGTTATTTGAATGCAAAGGTGAATAATATGGCAGTTGATGGAATAATTGGTGTACATGGGGTGTTATGTGTGGTAAATGGAAATGGTGAAGAGGTTGTAGATTTATGTGCTGAAAAAGGATTGGTGATTGGGAATACCTGGTTTAAAAAGAGATATACATAAGTATACGTATGTAAGAAAAAGAGATGGCCAGAGAGCATTATTGGATTACGTGTTAATTGATAGGCGTGTGAGAGACTTTTGGATGTTAATGTGCTTAGCGGTGCAACTGGAGGCATGTCGGATCATTATATTGTGGAGGCGAAGGTGAAGATTTGTAGAGGTTTTCAGAAAAGAAGAGAGAATGTTGGGATGAAAAGAGTGGTGAAAGTAAGTGAGCTTCGGAAGGAGACTTGTGTGAGGAAGTACCAGGAGAGACTGATTACAGAATGGAAAAAGGTGAGAACAAAGGACGTAAGAGGGGTGGGGAGGAATGGGATGTATTTAGGGAAGCAGTGATGGCTTGCACAGAAGATTCTTGTGGTATGAGAAGCGTGGGAGGTGGGCAGATTTGAAAGGGTAGCGAGTGGTGGGATGAAATAGGACTATTAGTGAAAGAGAAGTAGTAAAAGCTTTGTGGAAGGTGAAAGCCGGCAAGGGAGCGGGTTTGGATAGTATTGCAGTGCAATTTATCAAAAAAGAGGGTGACTGTATTGTTGAGTGGTTGGTAAGGTTATTTAATATATGTATGACTCATGGTGAGGTGCCTGAGGATTGGCGGAATGCTTGCATGGTACCATTGTACAAAGGCAAACGGGATAAAAGTGAGTGCTCAAATTACAGTGGTAAAAGTTTGTTGAGTATTCCTGGGAAATTATATGGGAGGGTATTGATTGAGAGGGTGAAGGCATGTACAGAGAATCAGATTGGGGAAGAGCAGTGTGGTTTCAGAAGCGATAGAGGATGTATGGATCAGATGTTTGCTTTGAAAAGTGTGTGTAAGAAATACTTAGAAAAGCAAATGGATATGTAAGTAGCATTTATGGATCTGGAGAAGGCATATGATAAAGTTGATAGAGATGCTCTGTGGAAGGTATTAAGAATATATGGTGTGGGATGCAGGTTGTTAGATGCACTGAAAAGTTTTTATCGAGGCTGTAAGGCATATTTACGTGTTGGAAGAAAGGAATGTGATTGGTTCTCAGTGATGTAGGTTTGCGGCAGGGGTGTGTGATGTCTCTTCGGTTGTTTAATTTGTTTATGGAAGGGGTTGTTAGTGAGGTGAATGCAAGAGTTTTGGAAAGAGGGGCAAGTATGCAGTCTGTTGTGGATGAGAGAGTTTGGGAAGTGAGTCAGTTGTTGTTCGCTGATGATACAAGGCTGATGGCTGACGCTCGCGAGAAACTGCAGAGCTGGTGACTGAGCATGGTAAAGTGTGTGAAAGAAGAAAGCTGAGAGAAAATGTGAATAAGAGCAAGGTTACCAGGTACAGTGGGGTTCAGAGACAAGTCAACTGGGAGGAAAGTTTCAATGGAGAAAAACTGGAGGAAATGAAGTGTTTTAGATATCTGGGAGTGGAATTGGCAGTGGATGGAACCCTGGAAGCGGAAGTGGATCTTCGGGTGGGGGAGGGGGCGAAAGTTCTGGGAGCATTGAAGAATGTGTGGAAGTCGAGAACATTATCTCGGAAAGCAAAAATGGGTATGTTTGAAAGAATAATGGTTCCAACAATGTTGTATGGTTGCGAGGCGTGGGCTATGGATAGAGTTGTGGGGAGGAGAGTGGATATGCTGGAAATGAGATGTTTGAGAACAATATATGGTGTGAGGTGGGTTGATCGAGTAAGTAATAATAAGGTAATAGAGATGTGTGGTAATAAAAGAGTGTGGTTGAGTGAGCAGAAGAGGGTGTTTTGAAATGGTTTGGTCACATAGAAAGAATGAGTGAGGAAAGATTGACCAAGACGATATATATGTCAGAGGAGGAGGGAACGAGGAGAAGTGGGAGACCAAATTGTAGGTGGAAAGATGCAGTGAAAAAGATTTTGAGTGATCGGGGCCTGAACATGCAGGAAGGTGAAAGTCGTGCGAGGAATAGAGTGAATTAGAACGATATAGTATACCGGGATCAACGTGCTGTCAATGGATTGAACCAGGGCATGTGAAGTGTCTGGGGTAAACCATGGAAGGTTCTGTGGGGCATGAATTTGGAAAGGGAGCTGTGGTTTCGGTTAATTATTACATGACAGCTAGAGACTGAGTGTGAACTAATGTGGCCTTTGTTATCTTTTCCTAGCGCTACTTCGCGCACATGAGATGGGAGGGTGTGGGTATTTCATGTGCGGTGGGATGGTGATGGGAATGAATAAAGGCAGACAGTTTGAATTATGTACATGTTCATATATGTATATTTCTGTGTGTGTATATATATATATATATATATATATATATATATATATGCATACGTTGAGATATATAAGTATGCATTTTTGCGTGTGTGGACGTGTATGTATGCACATGTGTATGTGGGTGGGTTGGGCCATTCCTTCTTCTGTTTACTTGCGCTACATCGCTAACGCGGGAGACAGCGACTTAGGAAAATAATTATGTATATACACATGTATATACATACACTTCCACACACGCAAATATACATAACTATACATCTCAACGTATACATATATATATACACACAGACATATACATATATACACAAGTACATAATTCATACTGTCTGCCTTTATTCATTCCCATTGCCACCCCACCACACATGTAATAACAACCCCTCACCCCCTATGTGCACGAGGTAGCGCTACGAAGACAACAAAGGCCCCATTCGTTCCCTCTCAGTCTCTAGCTGTCATGTAATAATGAACCGAAACCACAGCTCCCTTTCCACGTCCATGCCCCACAGAACTTTCTATGGTTTATCCCAGACGCTTCACATGCCCTGGTTCAATCCATTGACAGGACGTCGACGCCGGTATACCACATCGTTCCAATTCACTTTATTCCTTGCACGCCTTTCACCCTCCTGCATGTTCAGGCCCCGATCACACAAAATCTTTTTCACTCCATCTTTCCACCTCCAATTAGGTGTCCCACTTCTCCTCGTTCCCTCCACCTCAGACACATATATTCTCTTGGTCAATCTTTCCTCACTCATTCTCTCCATGTGACCAAACCATTTCAAAACACCCTCTTCTGATCTCTCAACCACACTCTTTTTATTACCACACACCTCTCTTACCCTTACATAACTTACTCGATCAAACCACCTCACACCACACATTGTCCTCAAACATCTCATTTCTAGCACATCCATCCTCCTGCGCACAACTCTATCCATATCCCATGCCTCGCAAGCATACAACATTGTTGGAACCACTATTCCTTCAAACATACCCATTTTTGCTTTCCGAGATAATGTTCTCGACTTCCATACATTCTTCAAGGCTCCCAGAATTTTCGCCCCCCTCCCCCACCCTATGATCCACTTCCGCTTCCATGGTTCCATCCGCTGCCAGATCCACTCCCAGATATCTAAAACACTTCACTTCCTCCAGTTTTTCTCCATTCAAACTTACCTCCCAATTGACTTGACCCTTAACCCTACTGTACCTAATTACCTTGCTCTTGTTCACATTTACTCTTAACTTTCTTCTTTCACACACTTTACCAAACTCAGTCACCAGCTTCTGCAGTTTCTCATATGAATCAGCCACCAGCGCTGTATCATCAGCGAACAACAACTGACTCACTTCCCAAGCTCTCTCATCCCCAACAGACTTCATACTTGCCCCTCTTTCCAAAACTCTTGCATTCACCTCCCTAACAACCCCATCCATAAACAAATTAAACAACCATGGAGACATCACACACCCCTGCCGCAAACCTACATTCACTGAGAAACAATCACTTTCCTCTCTTCCTACTCGGACACAGGCCTTACATCCTCGATAAAAACTTTTCACTGCTTCTAACAACTTGCCTCCCACACCATATATTCTTAATACCTTCCACAGAGCATCTTTATCAACTCTATCATATGCCTTCTCCAGATCCATAAATGCTACATACAAATCCATTTGCTTTTCTAAGTATTTCTTATATACATTCTTCAAAGCAAACACCTGATCCACACATCCTCTACCACTTCTGAAAGCACACGGCTCTTCCCCAATCTGATGCTCTGTAAATGCCTTCACCCTCTCAATCAATACCCTCCCATATAATTTACCAGGAATGCTCAACAAATTTATACCTCTGTAATTTGAGCACTCACTCTTATCCCCTTTGCCGTTGTACAGTCACCCCCTTTTTTAATAAATTCCACTCCAATACCATCCAAACCTGCTGCCTTGCCGGCTTTCACCTTCCGCAAAGCTTTTACTACCTCTTCTCTGTTTACCAAATCGTTTTCCCTAACCCTCTCACTTTGCATACCACCTCGACCAAAACACCCTATATCTGCCACTCTATCACCAAACACATTCAACAAACCTTCAAAATACTCACTCCATCTCCTTCTCACATCACCACTACTTGTTATCACCTCCCCATTTGCGCCCTTCACTGAAGTTCCCATTTGCTCAATTGACTTACGCACTTTATTTACCTCCTTCCAGAACATCTTTTTATTCTCCCTAAAATTTAATGATACTCTCTCACCCCAACTCTCATTTGCCCTCTTTTTCACCTCTTGCACCTTTCTCTTGACCTCCTGTCTCTTTCTTTTATACATCTCCCATTCAATTGCATTTATATATATATATATATATATATATATATATATATATATATTTATATATATATATATATATATATATATATATATATATATATATATATATATATATATATATATATATATATATATTTGTTGAATGTGTTTGATGATAGAGTGGCAGATGTGGGTGTCTTGGTCAGGGCGGTGTGCGAAGTGAGTGTGTTACGGAAAATGATTTGGTAAATAGAGAAGAGGTAGTAAAAGCTTTGCGGAACATGAAAGCCGGCAAAGCAGCAGGTTTGGATGGCAGTGCAGTGGAATTTATTAAAAAAGGGGGTGACTATATTGTTGACTGGATGGTAAGGCTATTTAATGTATGTATGATTCATGGTGCGGTGCCTGAGGATTGGCGGAATGCGTGCATAGTGCCACTGTACAAAGGCAAAGGGGATAAGAGTGAGTGCTCAAATTACAGAGATATAAGTTTGTTGAGTATTCCTGGTAAATTATATGTGAGGGTATTGATTGAGAGGATGAAGGCATGTACAGAGCATCAGATTGGGGAAGAGCAGTGTGGTTTCAGAAGTGGTAGAGGATGTGTGGATCAGGTGTTTGCTTTGAAGAATGTATGCGAGAAATACTTAGAAAAGCAAATGGATTTGTATGTAGCATTTATGGATCTGGAGAAGGCATATGATAGAGTTGATAGAGATGCTCTGTGGAAGGTATTAAGAATATATGGTGTGGGAGGCAAGTTGTTAGACTCTGTGAAAAGTTTTTATCGAGGATGTAAGGCATGTGTACGTGTAGGAAGAGAGGAAAGTGATTGTTTCTCAGTGAATGTAGGTTTGCGGCAGTGGTGTGTGATGTCTCCATGGTTGTTTAATTTGTTTATGGATGGGGTTGTTAGGGAGGTGAATGCAATAGTTTTGGAAAGAGGGGCAAGTATGAAGTCTGTTGGGGATGAGAGAGCTTGGGAAGTGAGTCAGTTGTTGTTCGCTGATGATACAGCGCTGGTGGCTGATTCATGTGAGAAACTGCAGAAGCTGGTGACTGAGTTTGGTAAAGTGTGTGAAAGAAGAAAGTTAAGAGTAAATGTGAATAAGAGCAAGGTTATTAGGTACAGTAGGGTTGAGGGTCAAGTCAATTGGGAGGTAAGTTTGAATGGAGAAAAACTGGAGGAAGTAAAGTGTTTTAGATATCTGGGAGTGGATCTGGCAGTGGATGGAACCATGGAAGCGGAAGTGGATCATAGGGTGGGGAGGGGGCGAAAATTGTGGGAGCCTTGAAGAATGTGTGGAAGTCGAGAACATTATCTCGGAAAGCAAAAATGGGTATGTTTGAAGGAATTGTGGTTCCAACAATGTTGTATGCTTGCGAGGCATGGGCTATGGATAGAGTTGTGCGCAGGAGGATGGATGTGCTGGAAATGAGATGTTTGAGGACAATATGTGGTGTGAGGTGGTTTGATGGAGTAAGTAACGTAAGGGTAAGAGAGATGTGTGGAAATAAAAAGAGCGTGGTTGAGAGAGCAGAAGAGGGTGTTTTGGAATGGTTTGGGCACATGGAGAGAATGAGTGAGGAAAGATTGACCAAGAGGATATATGTGTCGGAGGTGGAGGGAACGAGGAGAAGAGGGAGACCAAATTGGAGGTGGAAAGATGGAGTGAAAAAGATTTTGTGTGATCGGGGCCTGAACATGCAGGAGGGTGAAAGGAGGGCAAGGAATAGAGTGAATTGGATCGATGTGGTATACCGGGGTTGACGTGCTGTCAGTGGATTGAATCAGGGCATGTGAAGCGTCTGGGGTAAACCATGGAAAGCTGTGTAGGTATGTATATTTTTGTGTGTGGCCGTATGTATATACATGGTGGGTTGGGCCATTTCTTTCGTCTATTTCCTTGCGCTACCTCGCAAACGCGGGAGACAGCGACAAATTGATAGGCGCATGAAAGAGAGGGTTTTGGATGTTAATGTGCTGGAGGGATGCCTGATCATTATCTTTCGGAGGCGAATGTGAAGATTTGTAGAGGATTTCAGAAAGGAAAAGGGAATGTTGGGGTGAAGAAAATGGTGAGAGTTAGAGAGGTGTGTGAGGAAATACCAGGAGAGACTGCATGCAGAATAGAAAAAGTGTGGGGTAAAGACGTAGGGGGAGTGGTTGAGGAGTGGAATTTATTTACGGAAGAAGTGATGGCTTGCGCAAAAGATGCTTGTGGCATGAGACGTATGGGGGTAGGCAGATTAGACAAAGTAGTGAATAGTGGGATGAAGAGGTAACATTGTTAGTGAGAGAGAAGGAAAAGGTATTTGGACGATTATTGCAGAGAAATAGTTGAAATAGATAGATGTATAAAAGAAAGAGGCAGGAGGTCAAGGGGAAGGTGCTAGAGGTTAAAAAGAGGTTAATGAGAGTTGGGGTTAGAGAGTATCATTAGATTTTAGGGAAAATTAAAAGATGTTTTGGAAAGAGATAAATAAAGGCAAATAAAGAGGTGATGGGTAAAGTGAGAGGGTCAGGAAGAGTGATTTGGTAAACAGAGAAAATGTAGTGAAAGCTTTGAGGAAGATGAAAGTCGGCAAGTGGCGGATTTGGATGGTATTGCAGTGAAATTTATTAAAAAAAGGGGGTGACTATGTTGTTAACTGGTTGGTGAGAACAATCACTTAATGTATTGATCATGATGAAGTGCCTGAGGGTTGGCGGAATGCATGCATAGTGCCATTTTTCAAAGGCAAAGAGTATAAAGACGAGTACTCAAATTACAGAGGTATAAGTCTGTTGAGTATTCCTGGTAAATTATATGGGAGGGTCTTGATTGAGAGGGTGAATGCAAGTGCAGAGCATCTGATTGGGGAAGAGCAGTGTGGTTTCAGAAGTGGTAGATGTGTGTATCAGGTGTTTGCTTTGAAGAATGTATGCGAGAAATACTTACAAAAACAAATGTATTTGTATGCAGCATTTATAGATCTGGAAAAGGCATATGATAGAGTTGATAGAGATGCTCTGTGGAAGTATATGGTGTGTATAGTATATGGTGACTGAGTTTGGTGAAGTGTGTGAAAGAAGAATTCTAATAGTAAATATGAATACGAGCAAGATTATTAGGTACAGTAGGGTTGAGGGACAAGTCAATTAGGAGGTAATTTTGAATGGTAAAACCTGGAGGCAGTGAAGCGGTTTCGGTATCTGGGAGTGGATTTGTTAGAGGATGGATACCTGGAAGCAGAAGTGTCACACGGTGAGGGAGGGAGCGAAAGTTCTGGGAGCATTGAAAAATGTGTGGAAGGGGAAAACATTATATCGGAAAGAAAAAGTAGGTGTGTTTGAAGGAATAGTGGTTCCAACAATATTATATAGTTGCGAGGCGTGGGCTATGGATAGAGTTGTGCGGAGGAGGGTGGATGTGCTGGAAATGAGATGTTTGAGGACAATATGTGGTGTGAGGTGGTTTGATCGAGTAAGTAATAATAGGATAAGAGAGATGTGTGGTAATAAAAAGAGTGTGGTTGAGAGAGCAGAAGAGGGTGTTTTGAAATGGTTTGGTCACATGGAGAGAATGAATGAAGAAAGATTGACCAAGAGGATATACATGTCAGAGGTGGAGGGAATGAGGAGAAGTGGGAGACCGAACTGGAGGTAGAAAGATGGAGTGAAAAAGGTTTCAGTGATTGGGGCCGGAACATGCAGGAGGGTGAAAGGCGTGCAAGGAATAGAGTAAATTGGAACGATGTGTTATACCGGGGTCGACGTGCTGTCAATGGATTGATCCAGGGCATGTGAAGCGTCTGGGGTAAAATATGGAAAGTTCTGTGGGGCATGGATGTGGAAAGGGAGCTGTGGTTTCGGTGCATCATTACATAACAGCTAGAGACTGAGTGAAAACGAATGTGGCCTTTGTTGTCTTTTCCTAGCGCTACCTCGCACACATGAGGGGGAAGGGGGTTGTTAGTTCATGCGTGTCGAGGTGGTGATGGGAATGAAAAAAGGCAGACAGTATGAATTATGTACATGTGTATATATGTATATGTCTGTGTGTGTATATGTATGTACATATTTAGATGTATAGGTATGTATGTTTGCGTGTGTGGACGTGTATGGATATACATGTGTATGTGGATGGGTTGGGCCATTCTTTCGTCTTTTTCCTTGCGCTACCTCGCTAACGCGGGAGACAGCGACAAAGCAAAGCGTGACTCCTTCTGTTTCCCCTTTTAGAAAGTTAAAATACAAGGAGGGGAGGGTTTCCAGCCCCTGCTCCCGTTCCCTTTAGTCGCCTTCTACGACACGTAAGGAATGCGTGGGAATTATTCTTTCTCTCCTGTCCCAAGGGATATATATATATATATATATATATATATATATATATATATATATATATATATATATATATATATATATATATATATATATATATATATAATATATATATATATATATATATATATATATATATATAATGTATATATATATATATATATATATATATATATATATATATATATATATATATATATATAATATATATATATATATATATATATATATATATATATATATATATATACATATATATATATATATATATATATATATATATATATATATATATAATATATATATGTATTACTTTATTATCTTTTTTATTTTGCTTTGTCGCTGTCTCCCGCGTTTGCGAGGTAGCGCAAGGAAACAGACAAAAGAAGTGGCCCAACCCACCCCCATACACATGTATATATATACACGTCCACACACGCAAATATACATACTTATACATCTCATTGTACACATATATATACACACACAGACACATACATATATACCCATGCACGCAATTCACACTGTCTGCCTTTATTCATTCCCATCGCCACCTCGCTACACATGGAATACCATCCCCCTCCCCCCTCATGTGTACAAGGTAGCGCTAGGAAAAGACAACAAAGGCCCCATTCGTTCACACTCAGTCTCTAGCTGTCATACAATAATGCCCGAAACCACAGCTCCCTCTCCGCATCCAGGCCCCACACAACTTTCCATGGTTTACCCCAGACGCTTCACATGCCCTGATTCAATCCACTGACAGCACGTCAACCCCGGCATACAACATCGATCCAATTCACTCTATTCCTTTCCCGCCTTTCACCCTCCTGCATGTTCAGGCCCCGATCACACAAAATCCTTTTCACTCCATCTTTCCACCTCCAATTTGGTCTCCCTCTTCCCATCGTTCCCTCCAACTCCGACACATATATCCTCTTGGTCAATCTTTCCTCATTCATTCTCTACATGTGCCCAAACCATTTCAAAACACCCTCTCCTGCTCTCTCAACCACGCTCTTTTCATTTCCACACATCTCTCTTACTCTTACATTACTTACTCGATCAAACCACCTCACACCACACATTGTCCTCAAACATCTCATTTCCAGCACATCCACTCCCCTGCGCACAACTCTATCCATAGCCCACGCCTCGCAACCATACAACATTGTTGGAACCACTACTCCTTCAAACATACTCATTTTTGCTTTCCGAGATAATGTTCTCGACTTCCACATATATATATATATATATATATATTTTTTTTTTTTTTATTTTTTATTATACGGTGTCGCTGTCTCCCGCGTTTGCGAGGTAGCGCAAGGAAACAGACGAAAGAAATGCCCCCCCGCCATACACATGTATATACATACGTCCACACACGCAAATATACATACCTACACAGCCTTCCATGGTCCACCCCAGACGCTTCACATGCCTTGATTCAATCCACTGACAGCAAGTCAACCCCGGTATACCACATCGCTCCAATTCACTCTATTCCTTGCCCTCCTTTCACCCTCCTGCATGTTCAGGCCCCGATCACACAAAATCTTTTTCACTCCATCTTTCCACCTACAATTTGGTCTCCCTCTTCTCCTCGTTCCCTTCACTTCCGACATATATATCCTCTTGGTCAATCTTTCCTCACTCATTCTCTCCATGTGCCCAAACCACTTCAAAACACCCTCTTCTGCTCTCTCAACCACGCTCTTTTTATTTCCACACATCTCTCTTACCCTTACGTTACTCACTCGATCAAACCACCTCACACCACACATTGTCCTCAAACATCTCATTTCCAGCACATCCATCCTCCTGCTCACAACTCACAACTCCATAGCCCACGCCTCGCAACCATACAACATAGTTGGAACCACTATTCCTTCAAACATACACATTTTTGCTTTCGAGATAATGTTCTCGACTTCCACACATTCTTCAAGGCCCCCAGAATTTTCGCCCCCTCCTCCACCCTATGATCCACTTCCTCTTCCATGGTTCCATCCGCTGCCAGATCCACTCCCAGATATCTAAAACACTTTACTTCCTCCAGTTTTTCTCCATTCAAACTTACCTCCCAATTGACTTGACCCTCAACCCTACTGTACCTAATAACCTTGCTCACATTTACTCTTAACTTTCTTCTTTCACACACTTTACCAAACTCAGTCACCAGCTTCTGCAGTTTCTCACATGAATCAGCCACCAGCGCTGTATCATCAGCGAACAACAACTGACTCACTTCCCAAGCTCTCTCATCCACAACAGACTTCATACTGGCCCCTCTTTCCAAAACTCTCGCATTCACCTCCCTAACAACCCCATCCATAAACAAATTAAACAACCATGGAGACATCACACACCCCTGCCGCGAACCTACATTCACTGAGAACCAATCACTTTGCTCTCTTCCTACACGTACACATTCCTTACATCCTCGATAAAAACTTTTCACTGCTTCTAACAACTTTCCTCCCACACCATATATTCTTAATACCTTCCACAGAGCATCTCTATCAACTCTATCATATGCCTTCTCCAGATCCATAAATGCTACATACAAATCCATTTGCTTTTCTAAGTATTTCTCACATACATTCTTCAAAGCAAACACCTGATCCACACATCCTCTACCACTTCTTAAACCACACTGCTCTTCCCCAATCTGATGCTCTGTTCATGCCTTCACCCTCTCAATCAATACCCTCCCATATAATTTACCAGGACTACTCAACAAACTTATACCTCTGTAATTTGAGCACTCACTCTTATCCCCTTTGCCTTTGTACAATGGCACTATGCACGCATTCCGCCAATCCTCAGGCACCTCACCATGAGTCATACATACATTAAATAACCTTACCAACCAGTGAACAATACAGTCACCCCCTTTTTTATTAAATTCCACTGCAATACCATCCAAACCTGCTGCCTTGCCGGCTTTAATCTTCCGCAAAGCTTTCACTACCTCTTCTCTGTTTACCAAATCATTCTCCCTAACCCTCTCACTTTGCACACCACCTCGACCAAAACACCCTATATCTGCCACTCTATCATCAAACACATTGAACAAACCTTCAAAATACTCACTCCATCTCCTTCTCACATCACCACTACTTGTTTTCACCTCCCCATTTGCGCCCTTCACTGAAGTTCCCATTTGCTCCCTTGTCTTACGCACTTTATTTACCTCCTTCCAGAGCATATTTTTATTCTCCCTAAAATTTAGTGATGCTCTCTCACCCCAACTCTCATTTGCCCTTTTTTTTCACCTCTTGCACTTTTCTCTTGACCTCCTGTCTCTTTCTTTTATACATGTCCCACTCAATTGCATTTTTTCCCTGCAAAAATCGTCCAAATGCCTCTCTCTTCTCTTTCACTAATACTCTTACTTCTTCATCCCACCACTCACTACACTTTCTAATCAACCCACCTCCCACTCTTCTCATGCCACAAGCATCTTTTGCGCAATCCATCACTGATTCCCTAAATACATCCCATTCCTCCCCCACTCCCCTTACTTCCATTGTTCTCACCTTTTTCCATTCTGTACTCAGTCTCTACTGGTACTTCCTCACACAGGTCTCCTTCCCAAGCTCACTTACTCTCACCACCCTCTTCACCCAACATTCACTCTTCTTTTCTGAAAACCCATACAAATCTTCACCTTAGCCTCCACAAGATAATGATCAGACATCCCTCCAGTTGCACCTCTCAGCACATTAACATCCAAAAGTCTCTCTTTCGCACGCCTGTCAATTAACACGTAATCCAATAACGCGCTCTGGCCATCTCTCCTACTTACATAAGTATACTTATGTATATCTCGCTTTTTAAACCAGGTATTCCCAATCATCAGTCCTTTTTCAGCACATAAATCTACAAGCTCTTCACCATTTCCATTTACAACACTGAACACCCCATGTATACCAATTATTCCCTCAACCGCCACATTACTCACCTTTGCATTCAAATCACCCATCACTATAACCCGGTCTCGTGCATCAAAACCACTAACACACTCATTCAGCTGCTCCCAAAACACTTGCCTCTCATGATCTTTCTTCTCATGCCCAGGTGCATATGCACCAATAATCACCCACCTCTCTCCATCAACTTTCAGTTTTACCCATATTAATCGAGAACTTACTTTCTTACATTCTATCACATACTCCCACAACTCCTGTTTCAGGAGTATTGCTACTCCTTCCCTTGCTCTTGTCCTCTCACTAACCCCTGACTTTACTCCCCAGACATTCCCAAACCCCTCTTCCCCTTTACCCTTGAGCTTCGTTTCACTCAGAGCCAAAACATCCAGGTTCCTTTCCTCAAACATACTACCTATCTCTCCTTTTTTCACATCTTGGTTACATCCACACACATTTAGGCACCCCACTCTGAGCCTTCGAGGAGGATGAGCACTCCCCGCCTGACTCCTTCTGTTTCCCATTTTAGAAAGTTAATACAAGGAGGGGAGGATTTCTGGCCCCCCGCTCCCGTCCCCTCTAGTCGCTTTCTACGACACGCGAGGAATACGTGGGAAGTATTCTTTCACCCCTATCCCCAGGGATAATATACATATATATATATATATATATATATATATATATATATATATATATATATATATATATATATATATACATATATGTATATATATATATATATATATATATATATATATATATATATATATATATATATATATATATATGTACATATATGTATATATATATATATATATATATATATATATATATATATATATATATATATATATATATATATATATATTTATTTTTTTTTTATTATTATACTTTGTCGCTGTCTCCCGCGTTTGCGAGGTAGCGCAAGGAAACAGACGAAAGAAATGGCCCAACCCCCCCCCCCATACACATGTATATACATACGTCCACACAGGCAAATATACATACGTACACAGCTTTCCATGGTTTACCCCAGACGCTTCACATGCCTTGATTCAATCCACTGACAGCACGTCAACCCCGGTATACCACATCGCTCCAATTCACTCTATTCCTTGCCCTCCTTTCACCCTCCTGCATGTTCAGGCCCCGATCCCACAAAATCTTTTTCACTCCATCTTTCCACCTCCAATTTGGTCTCCCTCTTCTCCTCGTTCCCTCCACCTCCGACACATATATCCTCTTGGTCAATCTTTCCTCACTCATTCTCTCCATGTGCCCAAACCACTTCAAAACACCCTCTTCTGCTCTCTCAACCACGCTCTTTTTATTTCCACACATATCTCATACCCTTACGTTACTCACTCGATCAAACCACCTCACACCACACATTGTCCTCAAACATCTCATTTCCAGCACATCCATCCTCCTGCGCACAACTCTATCCATAGCCCACGCCTCGCAACCATACAACATTGTTGGAACCACTATTCCTTCAAACATACCCATTTTTGCTTTCCGAGATAATGTTCTCGACTTCCACACATTCTTCAAGGCCCCCAGAATTTTCGCCCCCTCCCCCACCCTATGATCCACTTCCGCTTCCATGGTTCCATCCGCTGCCAGATCCACTCCCAGATATCTAAAACACTTCACTTCCTCCAGTTTTTCTCCATTCAAACTCACCTCCCAATTGACTTGACCCTCAACCCTACTGCACCTAATAACCTTGCTCTTATTCACATTTACTCTTAACTTTCTTCTTTCACACACTTTACCAAACTCAGTCACCAGCTTCTGCAGTTTCTCACATGAATCAGCCACCAGCGCTGTATCATCAGCGAACAACAACTGACTCACTTCCCAAGCTCTCTCATCCCCAACAGACTTCATACTTGCCCCTCTTTCCAAAACTCTTGCATTTACCTCCCTAACAACCCCATCCATAAACAAATTAAACAACCATGGAGACATCACACACCCCTGCTGCAAACCTACATTCACTGAGAACCAATCACTTTGCTCTCTTCCTACACGTACACATGCCTTACATCCTCGATAAAAACTTTTCACTTCTTCTAACAACTTTCCTCCCACACCATATATTCTTAATACCTTCCACAGAGCATCTCTATCAACTCTATCATATGCCTTCTCCAGATCCATAAATGCTACATACAAATCCATTTGCTTTTCTAAGTATTTCTCACATACATTCTTCAAAGCAAACACCTGATCCACACATCCTCTACCACTTCTGAAACCACACTGCTCTTCCCCAATCTGATGCTCTGTACATGCCTTCACCCTCTCAATCAATACCATCCCATATAATTTACCAGGACTACTCAACAAACTTATATCTCTGTAATTTGAGCACTCACTCTTATCCCCTTTGCCTTTGTACAATGGCACTATGCACGCATTCCGCCAATCCTCAGGCACCTCACCATGAGTCATTCATACATTAAATAACCTTACCAACCAGTCAACAATACAGTCACCCCCTTTTTTAATAAATTCCACTGCAATACCATCCAAACCTGCTGCCTTGCCGGCTTTCATCTTCCGCAAAGCTTTCACTACCTCTTCTCTGTTTACCAAATCATTTTCCCTAACCCTCTCACTTTGCACACCACCTCGACCAAAACACCCTATATCTGCCACTCTATCATCAAACACATTCAACAAACTTTCAAAATACTCACTCCATCTCCTTCTCAAATCACCACTACTTGTTTTCCCCTCCCCATTTGCGCCCTTCACTGAAGTTCCCATTTGCTCCCTTGTCTTACGGACTTTATTTACCTCCTTCCAGAACATCTTTTTATTCTCCCTAAAATTTAATGATACTCTCTCACCCCAACTTTCATTTGCCCTTTTTTTCACCTCTTGCACCTTTCTCTTGACCTCCTGTCTCTTTCTTTTATACATCTCCCACTCAATTGCATTTTTTCCCTGCAAAAATCGTCCAAATGCCTGTCTCTTCTCTTTCACTAATACTCTTACTTCTTCATCCCACCACTCACTACCCTTTCTAATCAATCCACCTCCCACTCTTCTCATGCCACAAGCATCTTTTGCGCAATCCATCACTGATTCCCTAAATACATCCCATTCCTCCCCCACTCCCCTTACTTCCATTGTTCTCACCTTTTTCTATTCTGTACTCAGTCTCTCCTGGTACTTCCTCACACAGGTCTCCTTCCCAAGCTCACTTACTCTCACGACCCTCTTCACCCCAACATTCACTCTTCTTTTCTGAAAACCCATACAAATCTTCACCTTAGCCTCCACAAGATAATGATCAGACATCCCTCCAGTTGCACCTCTCAGCACATTAACATCCAAAAGTCTCTCTTTCGCACGCCTGTCAATTAACACGTAATCCAATAACGCTCTCTGGCCATCTCTCCTACTTACATAAGTATACTTATGTATATCTCGCTTTTTAAACCAGGTATTCCCAATCATCAGTCCTTTTTCAGCACATAAATCTACAAGCTCTTCACCATTTCCATTTACAACACTGAACACCCCATGTATACCAATTATTCCCTCAACTGCCACATTACTCACCTTTGCATTCAAATCACCCATCACTATAACCCGGTCTCGTGCATCAAAACCACTAACACACTCATTCAGCTGCTCCCAAAACACTTGCCTCTCATGATCTTTCTTCTCATGCCCAGGTGCATATGCACCAATAATCACCCACCTCTCTCCATCAACTTTCAGTTTTACCCGTCTTAATCGAGAATTTACTTTCCTACATTCTATCACATACTCCCACAACTTCTGTTTCAGGAGTATTGCTACTCCTTCCCTTGCTCTTGTCCTCTCACTAACCCCTGACTTTACACCCCAGACATTCCTAAACCACTCTTCCCCTTTACCCTTGAGCTTCGTTTCACTCAGAGCCAAAACATCCAGGTTCCTTTCCTCAAACATACTACCTATCTCTCCTTTTTTCACATCTTGGTTACATCCACACACATTTAGGTACCCCACTCTGAGCCTTCGAGGAGGATGAGCACTCCCCGCGTGACTCCTTTTGTTTCCCATTTTAGAAAGTTAATACAAGGAGGGGAGGATTACTGGCCCCCCCTCTCCCGTCCCCTCTAGTCGCTTTCTACGACACGCGAGGAATACGTGGGAAGTATTCTTTCACCCCTATCCCCAGGGATAATATACATATATATATACATATACACATACACACACATACACATACATACGCACATATACACACTCACACACATACATATATATATATATGAAAAATGTGAGAAACAAATAGTAACCTTCCTTAAAGTATGTTACAAGGGCTTCAACAACAGTAGGGATATCTTCAAACTAACCAACTTTCTTCTGTCATAGAAATACCTACCACACTTTCTAAGGCCACTCACTGGTCATTAGTGAATGTGTGGCAGCTAATGGTATACAGAATAATATGTAAAGATGGCTAAAATAATCAATGGAAAAGATTGGTGACCGATACAAAGAATGACATAGATACAGAAAAATACAAACATATAATAAAACATACTCAGAAAGAGTAACAGACTGATAAATCAAGGTAAATATAATAGTATAAAAGGCTAAAGTGATGAGACATTAATGATAACATACAAATATATACATACAGACGGCATGAAACAGGCACAAAATAGCATGACATGTAAACAAGTCTGTAAACAAATACTTTCCATACTTAAAACAAAATCAGACGAGAAAATAATCTACATATCTAACAAGAATGACAATAACAAAATACTAATATATATCAAACAATCCTCTCTATGGTTCAAAAGCAAGCACCTATAACATATCTTTCACTCTTCTGAATTCCGTATCACTTGCTATCACGAGGAAAAATAGGACAGCCTTTCTGAAAGGCAAATAAAAAAAAATCTTCTAACCTTACAAAGTGACACTATACATGACATAAGTGAAGAAAAAATTGGAACACCCCTTCCTTGTTTTAACATGTTTACTTCCATAGTCAAGAGTTTTTACCCTACATTCCCATTAATCACGGAAAACTCCTTTCACTGTTCTTTCCTGATGATTTAGGAAGTATATGCACGTTTACGGATAAATGACAGACTAAAATCGTATTCATTGGTGGGCTAAGAGAACAATCGATGGGAGGAGAGAATGAATGAAAATGTCTTGTTTACATTACAAAATTCCATATCCCTACCATATCTCACACTCACCTGGAAGTTCTCAACTTTCCCCTGGAAGGAATACCCCACAGGAACCTTTATATCCTTGGCGTCCACTCATAAAACACTAGAAATAGCTCAAAATCGCGAAATAATCGGCACTTGCAAGTGACGCGACTAGGTGGTCAACAGAGGAGGACTCACTGCCATCTATTGATCACGGAACGCACTAGCCGGGTAGGGCAATAGATTTTTTTTTCGCCCAGTATGCACGGCAACAATCCAAAAATTCCCTAACTAATCTGAAATACTTTAATTCTAATTCATGATCAAAATATAACTACTTTGCTCCTGATATTGCAATGTTGTGAGTGCGTTAGAAAGTCATTTTTGTTACTCCTAGGAAAAATTCCACTATCTGGCGACCCGACATGAAAACTGTAAGAGAATTAACACTTTCTTTACCTTGCATGCATTCGCATAGATTTTAGGAGAAAAAACATCCGACGCTTCGAAAAAGATCCACATATTTTATGATACTACCTAACATATATATATATATATATATATATATATATATATATATATATATATATATATATATATATATATATATATGCATGGTTGCGAGGCGTGGACTATGGATAGAGTTGTGCGCAGGAGGATGGATGTGCTGGAAATGAGATGTTTGAGGACAATGTGTGCTGTGAGGTGGTTTGATCGAGTAAGTAACGTAAGGGTAAGAGAGATGTGTGGAAATAAAAAGAGCGTGGTTGAGAGAGCAGAAGAGGGTGTTTTGAAATGGTTTGGTCACATGGAGAGAATGAGTGAGGAAAGATTGACCAAGAGGATATATGTGTCGGAGGTGGAGGGAACGAGGAGAAGAGGGAGACCAAATTGGAGGTGGAAAGATGGTGTGAAAAAGATTTTGTGTGATCGGGGCCTGAACATGCAGGAGGGTGAAAGGAGGGCAAAGAATAGAGTGAAATGGATCGATGTGGTATACCGGGGTTGACGTGCTGTCAGTGGATTGAATCAAGGCATGTGTATGGGGGTGGGTTGGGCCATTTCTTTCGTCTGTTTCCTTGCGCTACCTCGCAAACGCGGGAGACAGCGGCAAAAAAAAAAAAAAAAAAAAAATATATATATATATATATATATATATATATATATATATATATATATATATATATATATATATATATATATGTATATATATATATATATATATATATATATATATATATATATATATATATATATATATATATATATATATATATATATATATATATATATATATATATATATATATATATATACATATATGTATGTATATATATATATATATATATATATATATATATATATATATATATATATATATATATATATATATATATATATATATATATATATATATGTATATATGTGTGGTGTGAGGTGGTTTGATCGAGTGAGTAACGTAAGGGTAAGAGAGATGTGTGGAAATAAAAAGAGCGTGGTTGAGAGAGCAGAAGAGGGTGTTTTGAAGTGGTTTGGGCACATGGAGAGAATGAGTGAGGAAAGATTGACCAAGAGGATATATGTGTCGGAGGTGGAGGGAACGAGGAGAAGAGGGAGACCAAATTGGAGGTGGAAGGATGGAGTGAAAAAGATTTTGTGAGATCGGGGCCTGAACATGCAGGAGGGTGAAAGGAGGGCAAGGAATAGAGTGAATTGGAGCGATGTGGTATACCGGGGTTGACGTGCTGTCAGTGGATTGAATCAAGGCATGTGAAGCGTCTGGGGTAAACCATGGAAAGCTGTGTAGGTATGTATATTTGCGTGTGTGGACGTATGTATATACATGTGTATGGGGCGGGGTTGGGCCATTTCTTTCGTCTGTTTCCTTGCGCTGCCTCGCAAACGCGGGAGACAGCGACAAAGTATAATAAAAAAGAAAAATGAAATATATGTGTATATATATATATATATATATATATATATATATATATATATATATATATATATATATATATATATATATATATATATATATATATATATATATATATATATATATATATATATATATATATATATATATATATATATATATATATATATATACATACATATATGTATATATATATATATATATATATATATATATATATATATATTTCTTTTCTTTCAAACTATTCGCCATTTCCCGCATTAGCGAGGTAGCGTTAAGAACAGAGGACTGGGCCTTGAGGGAATACCCTCACCTGGCCCAATTCTCTGTTCCTTCTTTTGGAAAATTAAAAAAAAAAAAAAGAGAGGGGAGGATTTCCAGCCCCCCGCTCCCTCCCCTTTTAGTCGCCTTCTACGACACGCAGGGAATACGTGGGAAGTATTCTTTCTCCCCTATCCCCAGGGATAATATATATATATATATATATATATATATATATATATATATATATTCTATTTTTATTCTATATATATATATATATATATTCTATTTTTATTCTATTTTGCTTTGTCGTTGTCTCCCGCGTTAGCGAGGTAGCGCAAGGAAACAGACGAAAGAATGGCCCAACCCGCCCACATACACATGTATATACATACATCTCCACACACGCACAATATACATAACTATACATCTCAATGTACACATATATATATACACACACACCGATATATACATATATACACATGAACATAATTCATACTGTCTGCCTTTGTTTGTTCCCATCGCCACCTCGCCACACATGGAATAACATCCCCCTGCCACCTCATGTGTGCGAGGTAGCGCTAGGAAAAGACAACAAAGGCCCCATTCGTTCACACTCAGTCTCTAGCTGTCATGCAATAATGCCCGAAACCACAGTTCCCTTTCCACATCCAGGCCCCACACAACTTTCCATGGGTTACCCCAGACGCTTCCCATGCCCTGAATCAATCCACTGACAGCACGTCAACCCCGGTATACCACATCGATCCAATTCACTCTATTCCTTGCCCGCCTTTCGCCCTCCTGCATGTTCAGGCCCCGATCACTCAAAGTCTTTTTCACTACATCTTTCCACCTCCAATTTGGTCTCCCACTTTTCCTCTTTCCCTCCACCTCCGACACAAATATCCTCTTGGTCAATCTTTCCTCACTCATTCTCTCCATGTGCCCAAACCATTTCAAAACACCCTCTTCTACTCTCTCAACCACGCTCTTTTTATTTCCACACATCTCTCTTACCCTTACATTACTTACTCGATCAAACCTCCTCACACCACACATTGTCCTCAAACATCTCATTTCCAGCACATCCACCCTCCTGCGCACAACTCTACCCATAGCCGACGCCTCGCAAGCATACAACATTGTTGGAACCACTATTCCTTCAAACATACTCATTTTTGCTTTCCGAGATAATGTTCTCGACTTCCATACATTCTTCAAGGCTCCCAGGATTTTCGCCCCCTCCCCCACCCTATGATTCCCTTCCGCTTCCATGGTTCCATCCGCTGCCAGATCCACTCCCAGATATCTAAAACACTTTACTTCCTCCAGTTTTTCTCCATTCAAACTTACCTCCCAATTGACTTGACCCTCAACCCTACTGTACCTAATAACCTTGCTCTTATTCATATTTACTCTTAACTTTCTTCTTTGACACACTTTACCAAACTCAGTCACCAGTTTCTGCAGTTTCTCACATGATTCAGCCACCAGCGCTGTATCATCAGCGAACAACAATTGACTCACTTCCCAAGCTCTCTCATCCATAACAGATTTCATACTTGCCCCTCTTTCCAAAACTCTTGCATTCACCTCCCTAACAACAACATCCATAAACAAATTAAACGACCATGGAGACATCACACACCCCTGCCGCAAACCTACATTCACTGAGAACCAATCACTTTCCTCTCTTCCTACACGTACACATGCCTTACATCCTCGATAAAAACTTTTCACTGCTTCTAACAACTTGCCTCCCGCAGAGCATCTCTATCAACTCATATGCCTTCTCCAGATCCATAAATGCTATATACAAATCCATTGGCTTTTCTAAGTATTTCTCACATACATTCTTCAAAGCAAACACCTGATCCACACATCCTCTACCACTTCTGAAACCACACTGCTCTTCCCCAATCTGATGCTCTGTACATGGCTTCACCCTCTCCATCAATATACCCTCCCATATAATTTACAAGGAATAATCAACAGACTTATACCTCTGTAATTTGAGCACTCACTCTTATCCCCTTTGCCTTTGTACAATGGCACTATGCACGCATTCCGCCAATCCTCAGGCACCTCACCATGAGTCATACATACATTAAATAACCTTACCAACCCGTCAACAATACAGTCACTCCCTTTTTTAATAGATTCCACTGCAATACCATCCAAACCTCCTACCTTGCCGGCTTTCATCTTCCGCGACTAAAGGGGACGGGAGCTGGGGGCCAGAAACTCTCCCCTCCTTGTATTTTAACTCTCTAAGAGGGGAAACAGAAGAAGGAGTCACGCGAGGAGTGGTCATCTTCCTCGAAGGCTCAGAGTGGGGTGTCTAAATGTGAGTGGTTGTAACCAAGATGAGAAAAAAGGAGAGATAGGTAGTATGTTTGAGGAAAGGAACCTGGATGTTTTGGCTCTGAGTGCAACGAAGCTAAAGGGTAAAGGGGAAGAGTGGTTTGGGAATGTCTTGGGAGTAAAGTCAGGGGTTAGTGAGAGGACAAGAGCAAGGGAAGGAGTAGCACTACTCCTGAGTCAGCAGTTGTGGGAGTATGTGATAGAGTGTAGGAAAGTAAATTCTAGATTGATATGGGTAAAACTGAAAGTTGATGGAGAGAGATGGGTGATTATTGGTGCATATGCACCTGGGAATGAGAAGAAAGATCATGAGAGGCAAGTGTTTTGGAAGCAGCTGAATGAGTGTGTTAGTGGTTTTGATGCACAAGACTGGGTTATAGTGATGGGTGATTTGAATGCACAGGTGAGTAATGTGGCAGTTGAGGGAATAATTGGTATACAAGGAGTGTTCAGTGTTGTAAATGGAAATGGTGAAGAGCTTGTAGATTTATGTGCTGAAAAAGGACTGGTGATTTGGAATACCTGGTTTAGAAAGCGAGATATATATAAGTATACGTATGTAGGTAGGAGAGATGGCCAGAGAGCGTTATTGGATTACGTGTTAATTGATAGACGCACGAAAGAGAGACTTTTGGATGTTAATGTTCTGAGAGGTGCAACTGGAGGTATGTGTGATCATTATCTTGTGGAGGCGAAGGTGAAGATTTGTGGGGGTTTTCAGAAAAGAAGAGAGAATGTTGGGGTGAAGAGAGTGGTGAGAGTAAGTGAGCTTGGGAAGGAGACTTGTGTGAGGAAGTACCAGTAGAGGCTGAGAACAGAATGGAAAAAGGTGAGAACAAAGGAGGTAAGGGGAGTGGGGGAGGAATGGGATGTATTTAGGGAAGCAGTGATGGCTTGCGCAAAAGATGCTTGTTGCATGAGAAGCGTGGGAGATGGGTTGATTAGAAAAGGTAGTGAGTGGTGGGATGAAGAAGTAAGATTATTAGTGAAAGAGAAGAGAGAGGCACTTGGACGATTTTTGCAGGGAAAAAATGCATATGAGTGGGAGAGATATAAAAGAAAGTGGCAGGAGGTCAAGAGAAAGGTGAAAGAGGTGAAAAAGAGGGCAAATGAGATTTGGGGAGAGAGAGTATCATTAAATTTCAGGGAGAATAAAAAGATGTTTTGGAAGGAGGTAAATAAAGTGCGTAAGACAAGGGAGCAAATGGGAACTTCATTGAAGGGGGCTTATGGGGAGGTGATAACAAGTAGTGATGATGTGAGAAGGAGATTGAGTGAGTATTTTGAAGGTTTGTTTAATGTGTTTGATGATAGAGTGGCATATATAGGGTGTTTTGGTCGAGGTGGTGTGCAAAGTGAGCGGGTTAGGGAAAATGATTTGGTAAATAGAGGAGAGATAGTAAAAGCTTTACGTAAGATGAAAGCCGGCAAGGCAGCAGGTTTGGATGGAATTGCCTGATGATTGGCGGAATGCATGCATTGTGCCATTGTACAAAGGCAAAGGGGATAAGAGTGAGTGTTCAGATTACAGAGGTATAAGTTTGTTGAGTATTCCTGGTAAATTATATGGGAGGGTATTGATTGAGAGGGTGAAGTCGTGTACAGAGCATCAGATTGGGGAAGAGCAGTGTGGTTTCAGAAGTGGTAGAGGATGTGTGGATCAGGTGTTTGCTTTGAAGAATGTATGTGAGAAATACTTAGAAAAACAAATGGATTTGTATGTAGCATTTATGGATCTGGAGAAGGCATATGATAGAGTTGATAGAGATGCTCTATGGAAGGTTTTAAGAATATATGGTGTGGGAGGTAAGTTGTTAGAAGCAGTGAAAAGTTTTTATCGAGGATGTAAGGTATGTGTACGTGTAGGAAAAGAGGAGAGTGATTGGTTCTCAGTGAATGTACGTTTATGGATGGGTTGTTAGGGAGTTGAATGCAAGAATTTTGGAAAGAAGGGCAGGTATGCAGTACGTTGTGGATGAGAGAGGTTGGGAAGTGAGTCAGTTGTTGTTCGCTGATGATACAGCGCTTGTGGCTGATTCATGTAAGAAACTGCAGAAGCTGGTGACTGAGTTTGGTAAAGTGTGTGAAAGAAGAAAGTTAAGAGTAGATGTGTATAAGAGTATGGTTATTAGGTACAGTAGGGTTGAGGGTCAAGTCAACTGGGAGGTAAGTTTGAATGGAGAAAAACTGGAGGAAGCAAAGTGTTGTAGATATCTGGGAGTGGATCTGGCAGCGGATGGAACCATGGAAGCGGAATTGAATCATAGGGTGGGGGAGGGGGCGAAAATTCTGGGAGCCTTGAAGAATGTGTGGAAGTCGAGAACATTATCTTGGAAAGTAAAATGGGTATGTTTGAAGGAATAGTGGTTCCAAATATGTTGCATGGTTGCGAGGCGTGGGCTATGAATAGAGTTGTGCGCAGAAGAGTGGATGTGCTGGAAATGAGATGTTTGAGGACGATATGTGGTGTGAGGTGGTTTGATCGAGTGAGTAATGTAAGGGTGAGAGAGATGTATGGAAATAAAAAGAGTGTGGTTGAGAGAGCAGAATAGGGTGTTTTGAAATGGTTTGGTCACATGGAGAGAATGAGTGGGGAAAGATTGACTAAGAGGATATATGTGTCGGAAGTGGAGGGAACGAGGAGAAGTGGGAGACCAAATTGGAGGTGGAAAGATGGAGTGAAAAAGATTTTGAGTGATCGGGGCCTGAGCATGCAGGAGGATGAAAGGCGTGCTAGGAATAGAGTGAATTGGAATGATGTGGTATACCGGGGTCCAAAATTCTTGCATTCACCTCCCTAGCAACCCATCCATAAACAAATTAAACAACCATGTCGACATCACACACCACTGCCGCAAACCTACATTCACTGAGAACCAATCACTTTCCTCTCTTCCTACACGTACACATGCCTTACTTCCTCGATAAAAAACTTTTCACTGCTTCTAACAACTTGCCTCCAACGCCATATTTTCTTAAAACCTTCCACAGAGCATCTCTATCAACTCTATCATATGCCTTCTCCAGATCCATAAACGCTACATACAAATCCATTTGTTTTTCTAAGTATTTCTCACATACGTTCTTCAAAGCAAACACCTGATCCACACATCCTCTACCACTTCTGAAACCACACTGCTCTTCCCCAATCTGATGCTCTGTACACGCCTTCACCCTCTCAATCAATACCCTCCCATATAATTTACCAGGAATACTCAACAAACTTATACCTCTGTAGTTTGAGCTCTCACTCTTATCCCCTTTCCCTTTGTACAATGGCACAATGCAAGCATTCCGCCAATGCTCAGGCACCTCACCATGAATCATACATACATTAAATAACCTTACCAACCAGTCAACAATACAGTCACCCCCTTTTTTAATAAATTCCACTGCAGTACCATCCAAACCTGCTGCTTTGCCGGCTTTCATCTTCTGTAAAGCTTTTAGTACCTCTTCTCTATTTACCAAACCATTTTCCCTAACCCTCTCACTTTGCACACCACCTCGACCAAAACACCCTATATCTGCCAGTCTATCATCAAACACATTCAACAAACTTTCAAAATACTCACTACATCTCACATCACCACTACTTGTCATCACCTCTCCATTAGTCCCCTTCACTGAAGTTCCCATTTGCTCCCTTGTTTTACGCACTTTATTTACCTCCTTCCAAAACATCATTTTACTATCCCTGAAATTTAATGATACTCTCTCACCCCAAATCTCATTTGCCCTGTTTTTCACCTCTTGCGTCTTTCTTTTGACCTCCTGCCTCTTTCTTTTATACCTCTCCCACTCATTTGCATTTTTTCCCTGCAAAAATCGTTCAAATGCCTCTCTCTTCTCTTTCACTAATAACTTTATTTCTTCATCCCACCACTCACTACCTTTTCTAATCAACCCACCTCCCACGCTTCTCATGACGCAAGCATCTTTTGCGCAAGCCATCATTTCTTCCCCAAATACATCCCATTCCTTCCCCACTCCCCTTACCTCCTTTGTTCTCACCTTTTTCCATTCTTTACTCAATGTATATATATATATATATATATATCTATATATATATATATATATATATATATATATATATATATATATATATATATATATATATATATATATATATATACATATATATATATATATATATATATATATATATATATATATATATATATATATATATATATATATATATATATATATATATATATATATATATATATATATATATATATATATATATATATATATATATATATATATATATATATATATATATATATATATATATATATATATATATATACATATATATATATATATATATATATATATATATATATATATATATATATATATATATATATGTTGGAAAAGATCACAATTTTGCTCGTGATCAAGATATTCCTATGAGTCCAAGGTAAAAATAAAACACGATAAGTTCCCAAGTGCACTTTCGTGTAATAATTATATCATCAAGGGAGACACAAGTGGGAAATATAAGTCAGTTGATATACATCGAATAGCCGAAGCTAGGACGCCATTTGGTAACCATGGGATGCGATATATATCAACTGACTTATATTTCTCTCTTGTGTCTCGCCTAACGATGTGATTATTACACGAAAGTGAAATTGGGGATTTTTCGTGTTTCACTTTCCCCGTGGAATCATAGGAATATATATATATATATATATATACATATATATATATATATATATATATATATATATATATATATATATATATATATATATATATATATATATATATATATATATATATATATATATATATATATATATATATATATATATATATATATATATATATATATATATATATATATATATATATATATATTTTTTTTTTTTTTTTTTTTTCTTTTTCGCTGTCTCCCGCGTTTGCGAGGTAGCGCAAGGAAACAGACGAAAGAAATGGCCCAACCCACCCCATACACATGCCTTGATTCAATCCACTGACAGCACGTCAACCCCGGTATACCACATCGCTCCAATTCACTCTATTCTTTGCCCTCCTTTCACCCTCCTGCATGTTCAGGCCCCGATCACACAAAATCTTTTTCACTCCATCTTTCCACCTCCAATTTGGTCTCCCTCTTCTCCTCGTTCCCTCCACCTCCCACACGGAAGTGAATCATAGGGTAGGGGAGGGAGCGAGAATCCTGGGAGCCTTGAAGAATGTGTGGAAGTCGAGAACATTATGTCTTATATCAAAAATGGGTATGTTTGAAGGAATAGTGGTTCCAACAACGTTGTATGGTTGCGAGGCGTGGGCTATGGATAGAGTTGTGCGCAGGAGGGTGGATGTGCTGGAAATGAGATGTTTGAGGACAATGTGTGGTGTGAGGTGGTTTGATCGTGTAAGTAATGTAAGGGTAAGAGAGATGTGTGGAAATAAAAAGAGCGTGGTTGAGAGAGCAGAAGAGGGTGTTTTGAAATGGTTTGGGCACATGGAGAGAATGAGTGAGGAAAGATTGACCAAGAGGATATATGTGTCGGAGGTGGAGGGAACGAGGAGAAGTGGGAGACCAAATTGGAGGTGGAAAGATGGAGTGAAAAAGATTTTGTGTGATCGGGGCCTGAACATGGAAGAGCGTGAAAGGCGGGCAAGGAATAGAGTGAATTGGATCGATGTGGTATACCGGGGTTGCCGTGCTTTCACTGGATTGAATCAGGGCATGTGAAGCGTCTGTGGTAAACCATGGAAAGTTGTGTGGGGCCTGGATGTGGAAAGGAAGCTGTGGTTTCGGGCATTATTGCATGACAGCTAGAGACTGAGTGTGAACAAATGGGGCCTTTGTTGTCTTTTCCTAGTGCTACCTCGCACACATGAGGGGGAGGGGGTTGGTTTTCCATGTGTGGTGAGGTGACGATGGGAATGAGTAGGGGCAGACAGTGTGAATTGTGTGCATGGGTATATATGTATGTGTCTCTGTGTGTATATGTATGTGTACATTGAGATGTATAGGTATGTATATTTGCGTGTGTGGACGTGTATGTATATACATTGTGTTTGGGGGTGGATTGGGCCATTTCTTTCGTCTGTTTCCTTGCGCTACCTCGCAAACGCGGGAAACAGCGAGAAAGCAAAAAAAAAAAAAATATATATATATATATATATATATATATATATATATATATATATATATATATATATATATATATATATAAAGTTTTTATCGAGGATGTAAGGCATGTGTACGTGTAGGAAGAGAGGAAAGTGATTGGTTCTCAGTGAATGTAGGTTTGCGGAAGGCGTGTGTGATGTCTCCATGGTTGTTTAATTTGTTTATGGATGGGGTTGTTAGGGGGGTAAATGCAAGAGTTTTGGAAAGAGGGGCAAGTATGAAGTCTGTTGGGGATGAGAGAGCTTGGGAAGTGAGTCAGTTGTTGTTCGCTGATGATACAGCGTTGGTGGTTGATTCATGTGAGAAACTGCAGAAGCTGGTGACTGAGTTTGGTAAAGTGTGTGAAAGAAGAAAGTTAAGAGTAAATGTGAATAAGAGCAAGGTTATTAGGTACAGTAGGGTTGAGGGTCAAGTCAATTGGGAGGTGAGTTTGAATGGAGAAAAACTGGAGGAAGTGAAGTGTTTTAGATATCTGGGAGTGGATCTGGCAGCGGGTGGAACCATGGAAGCGGAAGTGGATCATAGGGTGGGGGAGGGGGCGAAAATTCTGGGAGTTTTGAAGAATGTGTGGAAGTCGAGAGCATTATCTCGGAAAGCAAAAATGGCTATGTTTGAAGGAATAGTGGTTCCAACAATGTTGTATGGTTGCGAGGCGTGGGCTATGGATAGAGTTGTGCGCAGGAGGATGGATGTGCTGGAAATGAGATGTTTGAGGACAATGTGTGGTGTTAGGTGCTTTGATCGAGTAAGTAACGTAAGGGTAAGAGAGATGGTTGGAAATAAAATGAGCGTGGTTGAGAGATCAGAAGAGGGAGTTTTGAAATGGTTTGGGCACATGGAGAGAATGAGTGAGGAAAGATTGACCAAGAGGATATATGTGTCGGAGGTGGAGGGAACGAGGAGAAGAGGGAGACCAAATTGGAGGTGGAAAGATGAAGTGAAAAAGATTTTGTTTGATCGGGGCTTGAACATGCAGGAGGGTGAAAGGAGGGCAAGGAATAGAGTAAATTGGAGCGATGTGGTATACCGGGGTTGACGTACTGTCAGTGGATTGAATCAAAGCATGTGAAGCGTCTGGGGTAAACCATGGACAGCTATGCAGGTATGTATATTTGCGTGTGTGGATGTATGTATATACATGTGTATGGGGTGGGTTGGGCCATTTCTTTCGTCTGTTTCCTTGCGTTACCTCGTAAACGCGGGAGACAGCGACAAAGCAAAAAAAAGAAAAAAAAAAAAATATATATATATATATATATATATATATATATATATATATATATATATATATATATATATATATATATTCCTCGCGTGTCGTAGAAGGCGACTAGAGGGGACGGGAGCGGGGGGCCAAAAATCCTCCCCTCCTTGTATTTTAACTTTTTAAAAATGGGAAAGAGAAGGAGTCACGCGGGGAGTGCTCATCCTCCTTGTAGACTCAGATTGGGGTGTCTAAATGTGTGTGGATGTAACCAAGATATGAAAAAAGGAGAGGTAGGTAGTATGTTTGAGGAAAGGAAACTGGATATTTTGGTTTTGAGTGAAACAAAGCTCAAGGGTAAAGGGGAAGAGTGGTTTGGGAATGTCTTGGGAGTAAAGTCAGGGGTTAGTGAGAGGACAAGAGCAAGTGAAGGAGTAGCAGAACTCCTGAAATAGGAGTTGTGGGAGTATGTGATAGAATGTAAGAAAGTAAATTCTTGATTGATATGGGTAAAACTGAAAGTTGATGTAGAGAGATGGGTGATTATTGGTGCATATGCACCTGGGCATGAGAAGAAAGATCATGAGAGGCAAGTGTTTTGGGAGCAGCTGAATGAGTGTGTTAGTGGTTTTGATGCACAAGACCGGGTTACAGTGATGGGTGATTTGAATGCAAAGATGAGTAATGTGGCAGTTGAGGGAATAATTGGTATACATGGGGTGTTCAGTATCGTAAATGGAAATGGTGAAGAGATTGTAGATTTATATGCTGAAAAAGGACTGGTGATTGGGAACACCTGGTTTAAAAAGCGAGATATACATAAGTATACGTATGTAAGTAGGAGAGATGGCAAGAGAGCGTTATTGGATTACGTGTTAATTGACAGGCGCGCGAAAGAGAGACTTTTGGATGTTAATATGCTGAGAGGTGCAACTGGAGAGATGTCTGATCATTTTCTTGTGTAGGCTAAGGTGAAGATTTGTATGGTTTTTCAGAAAAGAAGAGTGAATGTTGGGGTGAAGAGGGTGGTGAGAGTAAGTGAGTTAGGGAAGGAGACTTGTGTGAGGAAGTACCAGGAGAGACTGAGTGCAGAATGGAAAAAGGTGAGAACAATGGAAGTAAGGGGAGTGGGGTAGGAATGGGATGTATTTAGGGAATCAGTGATGGCTTGCGCAAAAGATGCTTGTGGCATGAGAAGCGTGGGAGATGGGTTGAATGGAAAGGGTAGTGAGTGGTGGGATGAAGAAGTAAGATTATTAGTGAAAGAGAAGAGAGAGGCATTTGGACGATTTTTGCGGGGAAAAATTGCAATTGAGTGGGAGATGTATAAAAGAAAGAGACAGGAGGTCAAGAGAAAGGTGCAAGAGGTGAAAAAGATGGCAAATGAGAGTTGGGGTGAGAGAGTATCATTAAATTTCAGGGAGAATAAAATGATGTTCTGGAGGTAAATAAAGTGCGTAAGACAAGGGAGCAAATGGGAACTTCAGTGAAGGGCGCTAATGGGTAGGTGATAACAAGTAGTGGTGATGTGAGAAGGAGATGGAGTGAATATTTCGAAGGTTTGTTGAATGTTTGATGATAGAGTGGCATATATAGGGTGTTTTGGTCGAGGTGGTGTGCAAAGTGAGAGGGTTAGGGGAAATGATTTGGTAAACAGAGAAGAGGTAGTAAAAGCTTTGCCGAAGATGAAAGCCGGCAAGGCAGCAGGTTTGGATGGTATTGCAGTGGAATCTTTTAAAAAAGGGGGTGACTGTATTATTGACTGGTTGGTTATGTTATTTAATGTATGTATGACTCATGGTGAGGTGCCTGATGATTGGCGGAGTGCGTGAAGTCTATTGTTGATGAGAGAGCTTGGGAAGTGAGTCAGTTGTTGTTCGCTGATGATACAGCGCTGGTGGCTGATTCATGTGAGAAACTGTAGAAGCTGGTGACTGAGTTTGGTAAAGTATATGGAAGAAGAAAGTTAAGAGTAAATGTGAATAAGAGCAAGGTTATTAGGTACAGTAGGGTTGAGGGTTAAGTCAATTGGGAGGTAAGTTTGAATGGAGAAAAACTGGAGGAAGTGAAGTGTTTTAGATATCTGGGAGTGGATCTGGCAGCGGATGGAACCATGGAAGCGGAATTGAATCATAGGGTGGGGGAGGGGTCGAAAATTCTGGGAGCCTTGAAGAATGTGTGGAAGTCGAGAACATTATCTCGGAAAGCAAAAATGGGTATGTTTGAAGGAATAGTGGTTCCAACAATGTTGTATGGTTGCGAGGCGTGGGCTATGGATAGAGTTGTGCGCAGGAGGATGGATGTGCTGGAAATGAGATGTTTGAGGACAATGTGTGGTGTGATGTGGTTTGATCGAGTAAGTAACGTAAGGATAAGAGAGATGTGTGGAAATAAAAAGAGCGTGGTTGAGAGAGCAGAAGAGGGTATTTTGAAATGGTTTGGGCACATGGAGAGAATGAGTGAGGAAAGATTGACCAAGAGGATATATGTGTCGGAGGTGGAGGGAACGAGGAGAAGAGGGAGACCAAATTGGAGGTGGAAAGATGGAGTGAAAAAGATTTTGTGTGATCGGGGCCTGAACATGCAAGAGGGTGAAAGGAGGGCAAGGAATAGAGTGAATTGGAGCGATGTGGTATACCGGGGTTGACGTGCTGTCAGTGGATTGAATCAAGGCATGTGAAGCGTCTGGGGTAAACCATGGAAAGCTGTGTAGGTATGTATATTTGCGTGTGTGGACGTATGTATATACATGTGTATGGGGGTGAGTTGGGCCATTTCTTTCGTCTGTTTCGTTGCGCTACCTCGCAAACGCGGGAGACAGCGACAAAGCACAAAAAAAAAAAAATATATATATATATATATATATATATATATATATATATATATATATATATATATATATATATATATATATATATATATATATACATATATATATATATATATATATACATATATATATATATATATATATATATATATATATATATATATATATATATATATATATATATATATATATATATATATATATATATATATATATATATATATATATATATATCCCTGGGGATAGGGATTGGGGAGAAACAATACTTCCCACAGATTCTGCACATGATAGAGTGTAAGAAGTTAACTGTAGTTTAATATGGGTAAAACTGAAAGCGGATGAAGAGAGATTTGTGATTATCGGGGCGTATGCACCTGGGCATGAGAAGAAAGATCATGAGAGGCAAGTTTTTTGGAAGCCACTGAGTGAGTGTATTAATGGTTCTGATGCACGAGTCCGTGTTATATTGATGGGTGATTTGAATGCAAAGATGTGTTGTGGGAATAGCTGGTGTACATGGGACGTTCTAAGTTTTAAATGGAAATGATGAAGAGTTTGTAGATTTGTGTGCTGAAAAGGGATTGATGATTGGGAATACCTTTTCAAAAAGAGAGATATACATTAGTATACATCTGTAAGAATGAGAGGTGGCCAGAGAGCGTTATTGGATTACGTGTTAACTGATAGGCGCGTGAAAGAGAGACTTTTGGATGTTAATATGCTGAGAGGTGCAACTGAAGGGATATCTGATCATTATATTCCGGAGGCGAAGGTGAAGATTTGTAGAGGTTTTCAGAAAAGAAGAGAGAACGTTGGGGTGAAGAAAATGGTGAAAGTTAATGAGCTGGGGAAGGAGACGGGTGAGGAATTACCATAAGAGACTGCGTGCAGAATAGAAAAAGGTAGGAACAAAAGACGTAAGGGGAGTGGGGAACGAGTGGGATTTGTTTAGTGAAGCAGTGATGGCTTGCGCAAAAGAAGCATGTGGCATGAGAAGTATGGGGGTTGGGCAGATTAGACAGTGTAGTGAATGGTGGGATGAAGACGTAACATTGTTAGTGAGAGAGACTGAAAAGGCATTTGGACGATTATTCCAGAGAAATAGTGCAAATAGATAGATGTATAAAAGAAAGAGGCAGGAGGTCAAGGGGAAGGTGCTAGAGGTTAAAAAGAGGTTAATGGGAGTTGGGGTGAGAGCGTATCATAAGATTTTAGGGAGAATAAAAAGACGTTTTGGAAGGAGATAAATAAAGGCAAATAAAGAGGTGATGTGTAAAGTGAGAGGGTCAGGAAGAATGATTTGGTAAACGGAGAAGATGTAGTGAAAACTTTGTACTCAAATTACAGAGGTATAAGTTTGTTGAGTATTCCTGGGAAATCATATGGGAGGGTATTGATTGAGAGGGTAAATGCAGGTGCAGAGCATCTGATTGGGGAAGAGCAGTATGGTTTCAGAAGTGGTAGAGGATGTGTGTATCAGGTGTTTGCTTTGAACAATGTATGGGAGAAATACGTACAAAAACAAATGTATTTGTATGTAGTATTTATAGATCTGGAGAGGGCATATGATAGAGTTGATAGAGATGTTCTGTGGAAGGTATTAAGAGTATATGGTGTGGGATGCAACTTGCTAGAAGCAGTGATAGGATTTTATCGAGGACGTAAGGCATGTATACGAGTAGGAAGAGAAGAAAGTGATTGGTTCTCAGTGAATGTCGGTTTGTGGCAGAGGTGCGTGATGTCTCCGTGGTTGTTTAATTTGTTCATGGATGGGGTTATTAGGGAGGTGAATACATGAGCTTTGGAGAGAGGGGCAAGTAGCAGTCAGTTGTTGATTAGAGGGCTTGGGATATGAGTCGGTTGTTGTTCGCTGATGATACAGCGCTGGTTGCTGGTTCGTTTGAGAAAATGCAGAAGCTGGTGAGTGAGTTTGTTAAAGTGTGTGAGAGAAGAAAGCTAATAGTAAATATGAATACGAGCAAGATTGTTAGGTACAGTAGGGATGAGGGACAAGTCAATTAGGTGGTAATTTTGAAAGGTAAAACCTGGAGGCAGTGAAGTGGTTTCGGTATCTTGGGGTGGATTTGTTAGAGTATGGATACCTGGAAGCAGAAGTGAGTCACACGGTGAGGGAGGGAGCGAAAGTTCTGGGAGCATTGAAAAATGTGTGGAAGGCGAGAACATTATCGCCGAAAGCAAAGTGTGTTTGAAGGAATAGTGGTTCTAAGAATGTTATATGATTGCGAAGCGTGGGCTATAGATAGGGATGTGCGGAGGAGAGTGGGGATGTTGGAAATGAGATGTTTCAAGACAAAATTTGGTAAGACGGGTTGATTGAGTAAATAATGAAAGGGTAAGAGACATGTGTGCTAATAAGGAAAATGGGGTTGAGAGAGCAGAAGAGCGTGTAGTAAAATGGTTTGGTCACATAGAGAGAATGAGTGAGGAAAGATTGACAAAGAGGATATATATGCCAGCGGTGGAGGGAACGAGGAGACGTGGGAGACGGGGATAAACCATGGAAGGTTTTGTGGGGCGTGGTGGTGGAAAGGGAGCTGTGGTTTCAGTGCATTGTGTGAACGAATGTGGCCTTTTATCCTTTCCTAACCCCCCCCCCCCCCCACACACACACACACACACACACACACACACACACATATGCGCGAGGTTGCGCTAAGAAAAAGACAACTAAGGCCACATTCGGGCACACTCAGTCTCTAGCTGTCATGAATAATGGACTGTAACCACAGTTCCCTTTCCACATCCAGGCCCCACAAAACTTTCCATCGTTTATCCCAGACGCTTCAAATGCCCTCTTTCAATCCACTGACAGCACGTCGACCACGGTATAACGCATCGTTCCATTTCACTCTATTCCTTGCACGCCTTTCTCCCTTCTGCATGTTCAGTCCCCGATCACTCAAAATCTTTTTCACTCCATCTTTTCACCTCCACTTTGGTCTCCCACTTCTTCTCGTTCCCTCCACCTCTGACACATATATCCTCTTGGTCAATCTTTCCTCATTCATGCTGTCCATGTGACCAAACCATTTCAAAGCACCCTCATCTGCTCTCTCAACCACATTTCTCTTACCCTTTCATTACTTACTCGAACAAATAACCTCACACCAAATACTGTCCTCAAAACATCTCATTTCCAGCACATCCACCCCTACGCACAACTTCATCTATATTCGAGGCCTCGTAACCATATATCTTTGTTAGAACCACTATTCCTTCAAACTACCTATTTTCTCTTTCCAAGGTAACTTTCTCGACTTCCACACATTTAACAACGCTCCCAGAATTTTTGCCCCTTCCCCCACCCTATGATTCACTTCCTCTTCCATTGTTCCATCCGCCGCCAAATCCACTCCCAGATATCTAAAGCACTTCAGTTCCTCAAGTCTTTCTCCATTCAAACTTAACCCCCAATTGACTTGTCCCTCAACACTACTGTACATATTAACCTGGCTCTTAATCACATCTACTCTCAGTTTTCTTCTTTCACACACTTTACCGAACTCAGTCACCAGCTTCTGCAGTTTCTCACCCGAATCAGCCACCAACGCTGTATCATCAGCGAACAACAACTGAGTCACTTCCCAAGCTCTCTCATCCACAAGAGACTGCATACTTTGCCCATCTCTCCAAAACTCTTGTATTCACCTCCCTAACAATCCCATTCATAAACAAATTAAATAACCATAGAGAGATCACGCAGCCCTGCCGCAAACCAACATTCATTGAGAACTAATCACTTTCCTCTCTTCATACCCGTACACATGCCTTACATCCTCGATAAAAACTTTTCACTGCTTCTCAAAACTTGCCTCCTAAACAGAGCATCTCTATTAACTCTATCATATGCCTTCTCCAGATCCATAAATGCTACATCCAAATACATTTGCTTTTCTAAGTATTTCTCACATACATTTTTCAAAGTAAACACCAGATTCACACATCCTCCACCACTTCTGAAACCACACTGCTGTTACCCAATCTGATGCTCTGTACATGCCTTCACCCTCTCAGTCAATACCCTCCCATATAATTTCCCAGGAATACTCAACAAACTTATACCTCTGTAATATGAACCCCCCCCCTTTATCCCCTCTGCCCATTGTACAATGGCACTATGCAAGAATTCCGCCAATCCTCAAGCTCTCACCATGAGTCATACATACATTGAATAACTTTACCAACAATTCAACTTTACAGTCACCCCCTTTTTTAATAAATCCCACTGCAAAACCATCAAAACCCGCTCCCTTGCCGGCTTTCATCTTCCGCAAAGCTTTTACTACCTCTTCCAGCGGGGGGCTGGAAACCCTCCCCTCTTTGTATTTTAACTTTCTGAAAGGGGAAACAGAAGAAGGAGTCACGCGGGGAGTGTTCATCCTCCTCGAAGGTTCAGATCGAGGTGTCTAAATGTGTGTGCATGAAACCAAGATGAGAAAAGAGGTGAGATAGGTAGTATGTTTGAGGAAAGGAACGTGGATGTTTTGGCCCTGAGTAAAAAGAAGCTTAAGGGTAGAGGGGAAGCGTGGTTTGGGGATGTCTTGGGAGTAAATTCATGGGTTAGTTAGAAGACAAGAGCAAGGGACGGAGTAACACTACTCCTGAAACAGGAGTGTTGGGAGTATGTGATAGAGTGTAAGTAGGTAAATTCTTGATTGATATGGGTAAAACTGAAAGTGGATGGAGAGAGATGGGTGATTATCGGTGCATATGCACCTGGGCACGAGAAGAAAGATCATGAGAGGCAAGTGGTTTGGGAGGAGATGAGTGAGTGTGTCAGTAATTTTGATGCACGAGACCGGGTTATAGTGATGGGTGACTTGAATGCAAAGGTGAGTTATGTGGCAGTTGAGGGAATAATTGGTGTACATGGGGTGTTCAGTGTTGTAAATGGAAATGGTGAAGAACTTGTAGACTTATGTGCTGAAAAAAAACTGGTGACTTGGAATAGTTGGTTTAAAAAGAAAGATATACATAACAATACGTATGTAAGTATGAGATATGGCCAGAGAGCGTTATTGGATTATGTGTTAATTGGTAGGCGCGCGAAAGAGAGACTTTTGAATGTTAATGTGCTGAAAGGTGCAACTGGAGGGATGTCTGATCATTATCTCGTGGAGGCGAAGGAGAACATTTGTAGAGGT
The DNA here is from genome assembly GCF_036320965.1 of Panulirus ornatus. Lineage (NCBI taxonomy): Eukaryota > Metazoa > Arthropoda > Malacostraca > Decapoda > Palinuridae > Panulirus > Panulirus ornatus. The sequence continues at coordinate 24,695,774 of NC_092269.1, forward strand.
TTTCAGAAAAGAAGAGAGAATCTTGGGGTGAAAAGAGTGGTAAGAGTAATTGAGCTTGGGAAGGAGACTTGTTTGAAGAAGTACCAGGAGAGATTGAGTACAGAATGGAAAAAGGTGAGAACAAAGGACGTAAGGGGAGTAGTGGAGGAATGGGATGTATTTAGGGGAGCAGTGATGGCTTCCGCAAGGTATGCTTGTGGCGTGAGAAGCGTGGGAAGTGGGCAGATTAGAAAGGGTAGTGAGTGGTGGGATGAAGAAGTAGGATTATTAGTGAAAGAGAAGAGAGAGGCACTTGGACGATTTTTGCAGGGGAATAATGCAAACGACTGGGAGATATATAAAGGAAAGAGGCGGGAGGTCAAAAGAAGGTTGCAAGAGGCGAAAAAGGGACCAAATGAGAGTTAGGGTGAGAGAGTATCATTAGATTTTAGGGAGAATGAAAATATGTTTTGGAAGGAGGTAAATTAAGTGCGTAAGACAAGGGAACAAAAGGGAACTTCAGTGAAGGGGGCCAATGGGAGGTGATAACAAGTAGTGATGATGTGGGAAGGAGAGAAATTGGGTATTTTTAAGGTTTGTTGAATGTGTTTGATGAAAGGGTGAAATATATTGGGTGTTTTGTTCGAGGTGGTGTGCAAAGTAAGAGGGTCAGGGAGAATGATTTGGTAAACAGAGAAGAGGTAGTAAAAGTTTTGCGGAAGATGAGAGCCAGCAAGGCACCGGGTTTGGATTGTATCGCTGTGGAATCTATTAAAAAGTGGGGTAACTGTATTGTTGACTAGTTGTTGAGGTTATTTGATGCATGTATGACTCATGGTGACGTGCCTGAGGATTGACGGAATGTCTGCATAATGCCATTGTACAAAGGCAAAGGGGATAAAAGGGAGTGCTCAAATTACAGAGGTATAAGTTTGTTGAGTATTCCTGGGAAATTATATGGGTGAGTATTGACTGAGAGGGTGAAAGGATGCACAGAGCATTAGATTGGGGAAGAGCAGTGTGGTTCCAGAAGTGGTAGAGGATGTGTGGATCAGGTGTTTGCTCTGAAGAATGTATGTTCCATTTATGGATCTGGAGAAGGCATATGATAGAGTTGATGGAGATGCTCTGTGGAATGTACTAAGAATATATGGTGTGGGAGGCAAGTTGTTAGAAGCAGTGAAAAGTTTATATCAAGGATATAATGCATGTGTACGTGTAGGAAGGGAGGAAAGTGATTCGTTCTCATTGAATGTTTGTTTGCGACAGGGGTGTGTGATGTCTCCATGGTTGTTTGATTTTTTTTATGGAATGGTTGTTAGGGAGGTGAAAGCAAGAGTTTTGAAAAGAGGGGCAAGTATGCAGTCTGTTGTGGATGAGAGAGCTTGGGAAGTGAGTCAGTTGTCGTTCGGTGATGATACAGCGCCGGTGGTTGATTCGTGTGAGAAACTGCAGAAGCTGGTGACTGAGTTTTGTAAAGCTGATAGTAAATGTGAATAAGAGCAATGTTATTATGTACAGTAGGGTTGCGGGACAAGCTAATATGGAGGTAATTTTGAATGGAGAAAAACTGGAGGAAGTGATGTGTTTTAGATATCTGGGAGTAGATTTGGCAGCGGATGGAAACATGAAAGTGGAAGTGAATCATAGGGTGGGGGAGGAGGAATTCTGGGAGCATTGAAGAATGTTTGGAAGTCGAGTACATTATCTCGGAAAGCAAAAATGGGTATATTTGAAGGAATAGTGGATCCAACAATGATATATGGTTGCGAGGCGTGGGCTATAGATAGAGATGTGCGAAGTAGTGTGCATATGCTAGAAATGAGATGTTTGATGACAATATGTGGTGTGAGGAGGTTTGATCGAGTAGGTAATGAAATTATCCGAGAGATATGTGGTAATGAAAAGAGTGTGGTTGAGAGAGCAGAAGAGGGTGTTTTGAATTGGTTTGGTCACATGGAGAGAATGAGTGAGGAAACATTGACAAAGAGGATATAAGTGTCAGAGTGTAGGGAACCAGAACTTTGAGACAAAACTGTAGGTAGAAAGATGGAGTGAAAAATATTTTGGGTGATCGGGCCCTGAACACGCAGGAGGGTAAAAGGCTTCCAAGGCATAAAGTGAATTGGAACGATGTCGAATACCGGGGTCGACGTGCTGTCAATGGATTGAACAAGGGCATGTGCAGCGTCTGGGGTAAACATTATAAAGTTTTGTGATGTGAAAATGGAGCTGTCGTTTTGATGCATTATACATGACAGCTAGAAACTGAGTGTGAATGAATGTTGCCTTCCTTGCCTTTTCCTAGCGCTACCTCGCGCACATGCTGGGGGAGGGGGTTATCATTTCATGTGTGGCGGGGTGGTGAAGGGAATGAATTTTGTACATATTTACATATGTATATGTCTGTGTTTGTATATATATGTATACGTTGAGATATATAGGTATGTATATGTGCGAGTGCGATCGTGTACGTATAGATATGTGTATGTGGGTGGGTGTGCCATTCTGTCATTGTTTACTCGCGTTACCTTGCTAACACGAGAGGCAGCAACAAATTATAATATGAATAAAATAAAGTAGTGTATATATATATATATATATATATATATATATATATATATATATATATATATATATATATATATATATATATATATATATATATATATATATATATATATTTATATATGTATATATATATATATATATATATATATATATATATATATATATATATATATATATATATATATATATATATATATATATATATATATATATATATATATATATATATATATATATATATATATATATATATATATATATATATATATATATATATATATATATATATATATATATATATATATATATATATATATATATATATATATATATATATATATATATATATATATATATATATATATATATATATTATTATCATTATTTTGCTTTGTCGCTGTCTCCCGCGTTAGCGAGGTAGAGCAAGGAAACAGACGAAAGAATGGCCCAACCCGCCCACATACACATGTATAAACATACATGTCCACACACACAAATATACATACCTATACATCTCAATGTATACATATATATACACACACAGACACACACACACCCCCTCCCCCCTCATGTGTGCGAGGTAGCGCTAGGAAAAGACACCAAAGGCCCCATTCGTTCACACTCAGTCTCTAGCTGTCATGTAATAATCCACCGAAACCACAGCTCCCTTTCCGAATCCAGGCCCCACACAACTTTCCATGGTTTACCCCAGACGCTTCACATGCCCTGGTTCAATCCATTGACAGCACGTCGACCCCGGTATACCACACCGTTCCAATTCACTCTATTCCTTACCCGCCTTTCACGCTCCTGCATGTTCACTCCATCTTTCCACCTAAAATTTGGTCTCCCACTTCTCCTCGTTCCCTCCACCTCTGACACATATATCCTCTTTGTCAATCTTTCCTCACTCATTCTCTCCATGTGACCAAACCATTTCAAAACACCCTCTTCTGCTCTCGCAAACACACTTTTTATTTCCACACATCTCTCTAACCCTTACATTACTTACTCGATCAAACCACCTCACACCACATATTGTCCTCAAACATCTGATTTCCAGCACATCCACCCTCCTGCGCACAACTCTATCCATAGCCCACGCCTCGCAACCATACAACATTGTTGGAACCACTATTCCTTCAAACATACCCATTTTTGCTTTCGGCGATAAAGTTCTCGACTTCCAAACATTCTTCAAGGCTCCCAGAATATTCGCCCCCTCCCCCACCCTATGATTCACTTCCGCTTCCATGGTTCCATCCGCTGCCAGATCCACTCCCAGATATCTAAAACACTTTACTTACTCCAGTTTTTCTCCATTCAAACTTACCTCCCAATTGACTTGACCCTCAACCCTACTGTACCTAATAACCTTGCTCTTCTTCACATTTACTCTTAACTTTCTTCTTTCACACACTTCACCAAACTCAGTCACCAGCTTCTGCGGTTTCTTACATGAATCAGCCACCAGCGCTGTATCATCAGCGAACAACAACTGACTCACTTACCAAGCTCTCTCATCCACAACAGAATGCATACTTGCCCCTCTTTCCAAAACTCTTGCATTCACCTCACTAGCAACCCCATCCATAAACAAATTAAACAACAATGGAGACATCACACACCACTGCCGCAAACCTACATTCACTGAGAACTAATCACTTTCCTCTCTTCCTACACGTACACATGCCTTACATCCTCGATAAAAACTTCTCACTGCTTCTAACAACTTGCCTCCCACACCATATATTCTTAAAACCTTCCAGAGAGCATCTCTATGAACTCTATCATATGCCTTCTCCAGATCCATAAATGCTACATACAAATCCATTTGTTTTTCTAAGTGTTTCTCACATACATTCTTCAAAGCAAATACCTGATCCAGACATCCTCTACCACTTCTGAAACCATACTGCTCTTCCCCAATCTGATGCTCTGTACATGCCTTCACCCTCTCAATCAATACCCTCCCATATAATTTATCAGGAATACTTAACAAACTTATACCTCTGTAATTTGAGCACTCACTCTTATCCCCTTTGCCTATGTACAGTGGCACTATGCAAGCATTCCGCCAATCCTCAGGCACCTCACCATGAATCATACATAAATTAAATAACCTTACCAACCAGTGAACAATACGGTCACCCCCTTTTTTTAATAAATTCCACTGCAATACCATCCAAACCTGCTGCCTTGCCGGCTTTCATCTTCCGTAAAGCTTTTACTACCTCTTTTCTGTTTACCAAATCATTCTCCCTAACCCTCTCACTTTGCACACCACCTCAACCAAAACACCCTATATCTGGCGCTCTATCATCAAACACATTCAACAAACCTTCAAAATACTCACTCCATCTCCTTCTCACATCACTACTACTTGTTATCACCTTCCCATTAGCCCCCTTCACTAAAGTTCCCAATTCCTCCCTTGTCTTACGCACTTTATTTACCTCCTTCCAGAACATCTTTTTATTCTCCCTGAAATTTAATGATACTCTCTCACCTCAACTCTCATTTGCCCTCTTTTTCACCTCTTGCACCTTTCTCTTGACCTCCTTCCTCTTTCTTTTATACCTCTCCCACTCATTTGCATTTTTTCCCTGCAAAATTCATCCAAATGCCTCTCTCTTCTCTTTCACTAATAATCTTACTTCTTCATCCCACCACTCACTACCCTTTCTAATCAACCCACCTCCCACGCTTCTTATGCCACAAGCATCTTTTGCGCAAGCCATCAGTGCTTCCCTAAATACATCCCATTCCTCCCCCACTCCCCTTACCTCCTTTGTTCTCACCTTTTTCCATTCTGTACTCAGCCTTTCCTGGTACTTTCTCACATTAGTCTCCTTCCCAAGCTCACTTACTCTCACCACTCTCTTCGCCCCAACATTCTCACTTCTTTTCTGAAAACCCCCACAAATCTTCAACTTCGCCTCCACAAGATAATGATCAGACATCCCTCCAGTTGCACCTCTCAGCACATTAACATCCAAAAGTCTCTCTTTCGTGCGTCTATCAATTAACACGTAATCCAATAACGCTCTCTGGCCATCTCTCCTACTTACAAACGTATACTTATGTATATCTCGCTTTCTAAACCAGTTATTCCCAATCACCAGTCCTTTTTCAGCATATAAATCTACAAGCTCTTCAACACATCCATTTTCAACACTGAACACTCCATGTATACCAATTATTCCCTCAACTGCCACATTACTCACCTTTGCATTCAAATCACCCATCACTATAACCCGGTTAACCCGGTCTTGTGCATCAAAACCACTAACACACTCATTCAGCTGCTACCAAAACACTTACCTCTCATGATCTTTCTTCTCATGCCTACGTGCATATGCACCAATAATCACCCATCTCTCTCCATCAACTTTCAGTTATACCGATATTTATCTAGAATTTACTTTCTTACACTCTATTACATACTCCCACAACTTCTGATTCAGGAGTAGTGCTACTCCTTCCCTTGGTCTTGTCCTGTCACTAGCCCCTGACTTTACTCCCTAGACATTCCCAGACCACTCCTCCCCTTTACCCTTGAGCTTCGTTTCACTCAGAGCCAAAACATCCAGGTTCCTTTCCTCAAACATACTACCTATCTCCCCTTTTTTCTCATCTTGGTTACATCCACACACATTTAGACACGCCAATCTGAGCCTTCGAGGAGGATGAGCACTGATCGCGTGACTCCTTCTTCTGTTTCCCCTTTTAGAAAGTTAAAATACAAGGAGTGGAGGGTTTCTCGCCCCCTGCTCCCGTCCCCTTTAGTCGCCTTCTACGACACGTGAGGAATGCGTGGGAAGTATTCTTTCTCCCCTATCCCCAGGGATAAATATATATATATATATATATATATATATATATATATATATATATATATATATATATATATATATATATATATATATATATATATATTTTTTTTTTTTTTTTTTTGCTTTGTCGCTGTCTCCCGCGTTTGCGAGGTAGCGCAAGGAAACAGACGAAAGAAATGGCCCAACGCACCCCCATACACATGTATATATATACGTCCACACACGCAAATATACATGCCTACACAGCTTTCCATGGTTTACCCCAGACGCTTCACATGCTCTGATTCAATCCACTGACAGCACGTCAACCCCGGTATACCACATCGATCCAATTCACTCTATTCCTTGCCCTCCTTTCACCCTCCTGCATGTTCAGGCTCCGATCACACAAAATCTTCTTCACTCCATCTTTCCACCTCCAATTTGGTCTCCCACTTCTCCTCGTTCCCTCCACCTCCGACACATATATCCTCTTGGTCAATCTTTCCTCACTCATTCTCTCCATGTGCCTAAACCATTTCAAAACACCCTCTTCTGCTCTCTCAACCACGCTCTTTTTATTTCCACACATCTCTCTTACCCTTACGTTACTTACTCGATCATACCACCTCACACCACACATTGTCCTCAAACATCTCATTTCCAGCACATCCATCCTTCTGCGCACTCTATCCATAGCCCACGCCTCGCAACCATACAACATTGTTGGAACCACTATTCCTTCAAACATACCCATTTTTGCTTTCCGAGATAATGTTCTCGACTTCCACACATTCTTCAAGGCTCCCAGGATTTTCGCCCCCTCCCCCACCCTATGATCCACTTCCGCTTCCATGGTTCCATCCGCTGCCAGATCCACTCCCAGATATCTAAAACACTTTACTTCCTCCAGTTTTGCTTCATTCAAACCTACCTCCCAATCGACTTGACCCTCAACCCTACTGTACCTAATAACCTTCCTCTTATTCACATTTACTCTTATATATATATATATATATATATATATATATATATATATATATATATATATATATATATATATATATATATATATATATATATATATATATATATATATATATATATATATATATATAAATATATATATATATATATATATATATATATATATATATATATATATATATATATATATATATATATATATATATATATATATATATATATATATATATATACGTATATATATATATATATATATATATATATATATATATATATATATATATATATATATATATATATATATATATATATATATATATATATGTGAGGGAGCGGGGGGCTGGAAATCCTCCCCTCTCGTTTTTTTTTTTTTTGTTTTCCAATGGAAGGAACAGAGAAGGGGGCCAGATGAGGATATTCTTTCAAACGCCCAGTCCTCTGTTCTCAACGTTACCTCGCTAACGCGGAAAATAGCGAATAGTTTGAAAGAAAAAGAAAGAATGTAATACCAGTCTTTCTCCCCCCCAAGTCCAAAATAGTTTACTACACTTTCTTCTTGCATTCTACAAGGTTTTGCTAAAGCTGTACTTTCACTCGGTTCTCTTTCAAACACCATTATTTTACTTTCATTTATCGTCAGTTGCCGATGCTTACACACATGTAACCTTCTGCAACTCCTCTTCACTCTCAGCAAACAACACAGTATCATCCGCAAGCACTCTTGCCACTGGCCAAAACGCCTCACCGTCGCAGTCCATCTCTGCACCCACTTTTCCAAGTTTTTCTTTCATCTCTTTCATCACTCCATCCATATATATATATATATATATATATATATATATATATATATATATATATATATATATATATATATATAAATATATATAAAGAGCGTGGTTGAGAGAGCACAGGAGGGTGTTTGAAGTGGTTTGGGCACATGGAGAGAATGAGTGAGGAAAGATTGACCAAGAGGATATATGTGTCGGAGGTGGAGGGAACGAGGAGAAGAGGGAGACCAAATTGGAGGTGGAAAGATGGAGTGAAAAAGATTTTGTGTGATCGGGGCCTGAACATGCAGGATGGTGAAAGGAGGCCAAGGAATAGAGTGAATTGGAGCGATGTGGTATACCGGGGTTGACGTGCTGTCAGTGGATTGAATCAAGGCATGTGAAGCGTCTGGGGTAAACCATGGAAAGCTGTGTAGGTATGTGTATTTGCGTGTGTGGACGTATGTATATACATGTGTATGGGGGGGGGGGTTGGGCCATTTCTTTCGTCTGTTTCCTTGCGCTACCTCGCAAACGCGGGAGACAGCGACAAAGTATAATAAATAAATATATAAATAAAATATATATATATATATATATATATATATATATATATATATATATATATATATATATATATATATATATATATATATATATATATATATATATATATATCTGGAGACAGGGGAGAAAGAATACTCCTCACGTATTCCCTGCGTGTCGTAGAAGGCGACTAAAAGGGAAGGGAGCGGGAGGCTGGAAATCCTCCCCTCTCCTTTTAAATTTTCCAAAAGAAGGAAAAGAAGGAACAGAGGAGGGGGCCAATTGAGGATATTCCCTCAAAGGCTCAGTCCTCTGTTCTTAACGCTACCTCGCTATTGCGGGAAATGGCGAATAATATAAAAAAAGATATATATATATATATATATATATATATATATATATATATATATATATATATATATATATTAATATATATATTTTTTTTTTTTTTTTATACTTTGTCGCTGTCTCCCGCGTTTGCGAGGTAGCGCAAGGAAACAGACGAAAGAAATGGCCCAACCCCCCCCCCCCATACACATGTATATACATACTTCCACACACGCAAATATACATACCTACACAGCTTTCCATGGTTTACCCGAGACGCTTCACATGCCTTGATTTAATCCACTGACAGCACGTCAACCCCGGTATACCACATCGCTCCAATTCACTCTATTCCTTGCCCTCCTTTCACCCTCCTGCATGTTCAGGCCCCGATCACACAAAATCTTTTTCACTCCATCTTTCCACCTCCAATTTGGTCTCCCTCTTCTCCTCGTTCCCTCCACCTCCGACACATATATCCTCTTGGTCAATCTTTCCTCACTCATTCTCTCCATGTGCCCAAACCACTTCAAAACACCCTCTTCTGCTCTCTCAACCACGCTCTTTTTATTTCCACACATCTCTCTTACCCTTACGTTACTCACTCGATCAAACCACCTCACACCACACATTGTCCTCAAACATCTCATTTCCAGCACATCCATCCTCCTGCGCAAAACTCTATCCATAGCCCACGCCTCGCAACCATACAACATTGTTGGAACCACTATTCCTTCAAACATACCCATTTTTGCTTTCCGAGATAATGTTCTCGACTTCCACACATTCTTCAAGGCCCCCAGAATTTTCGCCCCCTCCCCCACCCTATGATCCACTTCCGCTTCCATGGTTCCATCCGCTGCCAGATCCACTCCCAGATATCTAAAACACTTCACTTCCTCCAGTTTTTCTCCATTCAAACTCACCTCCCAATTGACTTGACCCTCAACCCTACTGTACCTAATAACCTTGCTCTTATTCACATTTACTCTTAACTTTATTCTTCCACACACTTTACCAAACTCAGTCACCAGCTTCTGCAGTTTCTCACATGAATCAGCCACCAGCGCTGTATCATCAGCGAACAACAACTGACTCACTTCCCAAGCTCTCTCATCCCCAACAGACTTCATACTTGCCCCTCTTTCCAAAACTCTTGCATTTACCTCCCTAACAACCCCATCCATAAACAAATTAAACAACCATGGAGACATCACACACCCCTGCCGTAAACCTACATTCACTGAGAACCAATAACTTTCCTCTCTTCCTACACGTACACATGCCTTACATCCTCGATAAAAACTTTTCACTGCTTCTAACAACTTTCCTCCCACACCATATATTCTTAATACCTTCCACAGAGCATCTCTATCAACTCTATCATATGCCTTCTCCAGATCCATAAATGGTACATACAAATCCATTTGCTTTTCTAAGTATTTCTCACATACATTCTTCAAAGCAAACACCTGATCCAGACATCCTCTACCACTTCTGAAACCACACTGCTCTTCCCCAATCTGATGCTCTGTACATGCCTTCACCCTCTCAATCAATATCCTCCCATATAATTTACCAGGAATACTCAACAAACTTATACCTCTGTAATTTGAGCACTCACTCTTATCCCCTTTGCCTTTGTACAATGGCACTATGCACGCATTCCGCCAATCCTCAGGCACCTCACCATGAATCATACATACATTAAATAACCTTACCAACCAGTCAACAATACAGTCACCCCCTTTTTTAATAAATTCCACTGCAATACCATCCAAACCTGCTGCCTTGCCGGCTTTCATCTTCCGCAAATATATATATATATATATATATATATATATATATATATATATATATATATATATATATATATATATTTTATATATAGAGAGATGCTCTGTGGAAGGTATTAAGAATATATGGTGTGGGAGGAAAGGTGTTAGAAGCAGTGAAAAGTTATTATCGAGGATGTAAGGCATGTGTACGTGTAGGAAGAGAGGAAAGTGATTGGTTCTCAGTGAATATAGGTTTGCGGCAGGGGTGTGTGATGTCTCCATGGTTGTTTAATTTGTTTATGGATGGGGTTGTTAGGGAGGTAAATGCAAGAGTTTTGGAAAGAGGGGCAAGTATGAAGTCTGTGGGGGATGAGAGAGCTTGGGAAGTGAGTCAGTTGTTGTTCGCTGATGATACAGCGCTGGTGGCTGATTCATGTGAGAAACTGCAGAAGCTGGTGACTGAGTTTGGTAAAGTGTGTGGAAGAAGAAAGTTAAGAGTAAATGTGAATAAGAGCAAGGTTAATAGGTACAGTAGGGTTGAGGGTCAAGTCAATTGGGAGGTGAGTTTGAATGGAGAAAAACTGGAGGAAGTGAAGTGTTTTAGATATCTGGGAGTGGATCTGGCAGCGGATGGAACCATGGAAGCGGAAGTGGATCATAGGGTGGGGGAGGGGGCTTAAATTCTGGGGGCCTTGAAGAATGTGTGGAAGTCGAGAACATTATCTCGGAAAGCAAAAATGGGTATGTTTGAAGGAATAGTGGTTCCAACAATGTTGTATGGTTGCGAGGCGTGGGCTATGGATAGAGTTGTGCGCAGGAGGATGGATGTGCTGGAAATGAGATGTTTGAGGACAATGTGTGGTGTGAGGTGGTTTGATCGAGTGAGTAACGTAAGGGTAAGAGAGATGTGTGGAAATAAAAAGAGCGTGGTTGAGAGAGCAGAAGAGGTTGTTTTGAAGTGGTTTGGGCACATGGAGAGGATGAGTGAGGAAAGATTGACCAAGAGGATATATGTGTCGGAGGTGGAGGGAACAAGGAGAAGAGGGAGACCAAATTGGAGGTGGAAAGATGGAGTGAAAAAGATTTTGTGTGATCGGGGCCTGAACATGCAGGAGGGTGAAAGGAGGGCAAGGAATAGAGTGAACTGGAGCGGTGTGGTATACCGGGGTTGACGTGCTGTCAGTGGATTGAATCAAGGCATGTGAAGCGTCTGGGGTAAACCATGGAAAGCTGTGTAGGTATGTATATTTGCGTGTGTGGATGTATGTATATACATGTGTATGGGGGGGGGTTGGGCCATTTCTTTCGTCTGTTTCCTTGCGCTACCTCGCAAACGCGGGAGACAGCGACAAAGTATAATAATATATAATAAAAAATATATATATATATATATATGTATATATATATATATATATATATATATATATATATATATATATATATATATATATATATATATATATATATATATATGTATATACATTTATCCCTGGGGATAGGGGAGAAAGAATACTTCCCACGTATTCCCTGCGTGTCGTAGAAGGCGACTAAAAGGGAAGGGAGCGGGGGGCTGGAAATCCTCCCCTCTCATTTTTTTTTTTTTTCCAAAAAAAGGAACAGAGAAGGGGGCCAGGTGAGGATATTCCCTCAAAGGCCCAGTCCTCTGTTCTTAACGCTACCTCGCTAATGCGGGAAATAGCGAATAGTCTGAGAGAAAGAAAAATGTATATACATATATATATATATATATATATATATATATATATATATATATGTATATATTTTTTCATTCATTTCAAGCTAAAAGTTTGTTTTCTAAATTGTTTCTTACATTTTTCATATGTATATATATGTATGTGTGTGTGTGTGTGTGTGTGTGTGTGTGTGTGCGTGTGTGTGTGTGTGTGTGTGTGTGTGTGTGTGTATATATATGTATATTATCCCTGGGGATAGGGGTGAAAGAATACTTCCCACGTATTCCTCGCGTGTCGTAGAAAGCGACTAGAGGGGACGGGAGCGGGGGGCCGGAAATCCTCCCCTCCTTGTATTAACTTTCTAAAATGGGAAACAGAAGAAGGAGTCACGCGGGGAGTGCTCATCCTCCTCGAAGGCTCAGAGTGGGGTGCCTAAATGTGTGTGGATGTAACCAAGATGTGAAAAAAGGAGAGATAGGTAGTATGTTTGAGGAAAGGAACCTGGATGTTTTGGCTCTGAGTGAAACGAAGCTCAAGGGTAAAGGGGAAGAGTGCTTTGGAAATGTCTGGGGAGTGAAGTCAGGGGTTAGTGAGAGGACAAGAGCAAGGGAAAGAGTAGCAATACTCCTGAAACAGGAGTTGTGGGAGTATGTGATAGAATGTAAGAAAGTAGATTCTCGATTAATATGGGTAAAACTGAAAGTTGATGGAGAGAGGTGGGTGATTATTGGTGCATATGCACCTGGGCATGAGAAGAAAGATCATGAGAGGCAAGTGTTTTGGGAGCAGCTAAATGAGTGTGTTAGCGGTTTTGATGCACGAGACCGGGTTATAGTGATGGGTGATTTGAATGCAAAGGTGAGTAATGTGGCAGTTGAGGGAATAATTGGTATGCATGGGGTGTTCAGTGTTGTAAATGGAAATGGTGAAGAGCTTGTAGATTTATGTGCTGAAAAAGGACTGATGATTGGGAATACCTGGTTTAAAAAGCGAGATATACATAAGTATACTTATGTAAGTAGGAGAGATGGCCAGAGAGCGTTATTGGATTACGTGTTAATTGACAGGCGTGCGAAAGAGAGACTTTTGGATGTCAATGTGCTGAGAGGTGCAACTGAGAGATGTCTGATCATTATCTTGTGGAGGCTAAGGTGAAGATTAGTATGGGTTTTCAGAAAAGAAGAGTGAATGTTGGGGTGAAGAAGGTGGTGAGAGTAAGTGAGCTTGGGAAGGAGACCTGTGTGAAGAAGTATCAGGAGAGACTGTGTACAGAATGGAAAAAGGTGAGAACAATGGAAGTAAGGGGAGTGGGGGAGGAATGGGATGTATTTAGGGAATCAGTGATGGATTGCGCAAAAGATGCTTGTGGCATGAGAAGAGTGGGAGGTGGGCTGTTTAGAAAGGGTAGTGAGTGGTGGGATGAAGAAGTAAGAGTATTAGTGAAAGAGAAGAGAGAGGCATTTGGACGATTTTTGCAGGGAAAAAATGCAATTGAGTGGGAGAAGTATAAAAGAAAGAGACAGGAGGTCAAGAGAAAGGTGCAAGAGGTGAAAAAAAGGGCAAATGAGAGTTGGGGTGAGAGACTATCAGTAAATTTTAGGGAGAATAAAAAGATGTTCTGGAAGGAGGTAAATAGGGTGCGTAAGACAAGGGAGCAAATGGGAACTTCAGTGAAGGGCGTAAATGGGGAGGTGATAACAAGTAGTGGTGATGTGAGAAGGAGATGGAATGAGTATTTTGAAGGTTTGTTGAATGTGTCTGATGACAGAGTGGCAGATATAGGGTGTTTTGGTCGAGGTGGTGTGCAAAGTGAGAGGGTTAGGGAAAATGATTTGGTAAACAGAGAAGAGGTAGTAAAAGCTTTGCGGAAGATGAAAGCCGGCAAGGCAGCAGGTTTGGATAGTATTGCAGTGGAATTTATTAAAAAAGGGGGTGACTGTATTGTTGACTGGTTGGTAAGGTTATTTAATGTATGTATGACTCATGGTGAGGTGCCTGAGGATTGGCGGAATGCGTGCATAGTGCCATTGTACAAAGGCAAAGGGGATAAGAGTGAGTGCTCAAATTACAGAGGTATAAGTTTGTTGAGTATTCCTGGTAAATTATATGGGAGGGTATTGATTGAGAGGGTGAAGGCATGTACAGAGCATCAGATTGGGGAAGAGCAGTGTGGTTTCAGAAGTGGTAGAGGATGTGTGGATCAGGTGTTTGCTTTGAAGAATGTATGTGAGAAATACTTAGAAAAGCAAATGGATTTGTATGTAGCATTTATGGATCTGGAGAAGGCATATGATAGAGTTGATAGAGATGCTCTGTGGAAGTTATTAAGAATATATGGTGTGGGAGGCAAGTTGTTAGAAGCAGTGAAAAGTTTTTATCGAGGATGTAAGGCATGTGTACGTGTAGGAAGAGAGGAAAGTGATTGGTTCTCAGTGAATGTAGGTTTGCGGCAGGGGTGTGTGATGTCTCCATGGTTGTTTAATTTGTTTATGGATGGGGTTGTTAGGGAGGTAAATGCAAGAGTCTTGGAAAGAGGGGCAAGTATGAAGTCTGTTGGGGATGAGAGAGCTTGGGAAGTGAGTCAGTTGTTGTTCGCTGATGATACAGTGCTGGTGGCGGATTCATGTGAGAAACTGCAGAAGCTGGTGACGGAGTTTGGTAAAGTGTGTGGAAGAAGAAAGTTAAGAGTAAATGTGAATAAGAGCAAGGTTATTAGGTACAGTAGGGTTGAGGGTCAAGTCAATTGGGAGGTAAGTTTGAATGGTGAAAAACTGGAGGAAGTGAAGTGTTTTAGATATCTGGGAGTGGATCTGTCAGCGGATGGAACCATGGAAGCGTAAGTGGATCATAGGGTGGGGGAGGGGGCGAAAATTTTGGGAGCCTTGAAAAATGTGTGGAAGTCGAGAACATTATCCCGGAGAGCAAAAATGGGTATGTTTGAAGGAATAGTAGTTCCAACAATGTTGTATGGTTGCGAGGCGTGGGCTATGGATAGAGTTGTGCGCAGGAGGATGGATGTGCTGGAAATGAGATTTTTGAGGACAATGTGTGGTGTGAGGTGGTTTGATCGAGTAAGTAACGTAAGGGTAAGAGAGATGTGTGGAAATAAAAAGAGCGTGGTTGAGAGAGCAGAAGAGGGTGTTTTGAAATGGTTTGGGCACATGGAGAGAATGAGTGAGGAAAGATTGACCAAGAGGATATATGTGTCGGAGGTGGAGGGAACGAGGAGAAGAGGGAGACCAAATTGGAGGTGGAAAGATGGAGTGAAAAGGATTTTGTGTGATCGGGGCCTGAACATGCACGAGGGTGAAAGGAGGGCAAGGAATAGAGTGAATTGGAGCGATGTGGTATACAGGGGTTGACGTGCTGTCAGTGGATTGAATCAAGGCATGTGAAGCGTCCGGGGTAAACCATGGAAAGCTGTGTAGGTATGTATATTTGCGTGTGTGGACGTGTGTATGTACATGTGTATGGGGGGGGGTTGGGCCATTTCTTTCGTCTGTTTCCTTGCGCTACCTCGCAAACGCGGGAGACAGCGACAAAGTATAAAAAAAAGAAAAAAAAAAAAAAAATATATATATATATATATATATATATATATATATATATATATATATATATATATATATATATATATATATATATTTATATATATATTGTTTCTCAGTGAATGTATGTTTGCGGCAGGGTTGTGTTATGTCTCCATGGTTGTTTAATTTGTTTATGGATGGGGTTGTTAGGGAGGTGAATGCAAGTGTTTTGGAAAGAGGGGCAAGTATGAAGTCTGTTGGGGATGAGAGAGCTTGGGAAGTGAGTCAGTTGTTGTTCGCTGATGATACAGCGCTGGTAGCTGATTCATGTGAGAAACTGCAGAAGCTGGTGACTGAGTTTGGTAAAGTGTGTGAAAGAAGTAAGTTAAGAGGAAATATGAATAAGAGCAAGGTTATTAAGTACAGTAGGGTTGAGGGTCAAGTCAATTGGGAGGTGAGTTTGAATGGAGAAAAACTGGAGGAAGTGAAGTGTTTTAGATATCTGGGAGTAGATCTGGCAGCGGATGGAACCATCGAAGGGGAAGTGGATCATAGGGTGTGGGAGGGGGCGAAAATTCTGGGAGCCTTGAAGAATGTGTGGAAGTCGTGAACATTATCTCGGAAAGCAAAAATGGGTATGTTTGAAGGAATAGTGGTTCCAACAATGTTGTATGGTTGCGAGGCGTGGGCTATGGATAGAGTTGTGCGCAGGAGGATGGATGTGCTGGAAATGAGATGTTTGAGGACAATGTGTGGTGTGAGGTGGTTTGATCGAGTAGGTAACTTAAGGGTAAGAGAGATGTGTGGAAATAAAAAGAGCGTGGTTGAGAGAGCAGAAGAGGGTGTTTTGAAATGGTTTGGGCACATGGAGAGAATGAGTGAGGAAAGATTGACCAAGAGGATATAGTGTCGGAGGTGGAGGGAACGAGGAGAAGAGGGAGACCAAATTGGAGGTGGAAAGATGGAGTGAAAAAGATTTTGTGTGATCGGGGCCTGAACATGCAGGAGGGTGAAAGGAGGGCAAGGAATAGAGTGAATTGGAGCGATGTGGTATACCGGGGTTGTCGTGCTGTCAGTGGATTGAATCAAGGCATGTGAAGCGTCTGGGCTAAACCATGGAAAGCTGTATAGGTATGTATATTTGCGTGTGTGGACGTATGTATATACATGTGTATGGGGGTGGGTTGGGCCATTTCTTTCGTCTGTTTCGTTGCGCTACCTCGCAAACGCGGGAGACAGCGACAAAGCAAAAAAAAAGAAAAAAAAAAAAAAAAAAAATATATATATATATATATATATATATATATATATATATATATATATATATATATATATATATATATATATATATATATATATATATATATATATATATATATATATATATATATATATATATATTTATTTTCCCTAAAATTTAATGATACTCTCTCACCCCAACTCTCATCTGCCCTCTTTTTCACCTCTTGCACCTTTCTCTTGACCTCCTGCCTCTTTCTTTTATACTTGTCCCTTTCGTTTGCATTTTTTCCTTGCAAAAATCGTCCAAATGCCCCTATCTTCTCTTTCACTAATAATCTTACTTCTTCATCTCACCACTCACTACCCTTTCTAATCAACCCACCGCCCACGCTTCTCATGCCACAAGCATCTTTTGCGCAAGCAATCTCTTCTTCCCTAAATACATCCCATTCCTCCTCCACTCCCCTTACCTCCTTTGTTCTCAACTTTTTCCATTCTGTACTCAGTCTCTCCTGGTACTTCCTCACACAAGTGTCCTTCCCAAGCTCAATTAGTCTCACCACTCTTTTGACCCCAACATTCTCTCTTCTTTTCTGATAACCTCTACAAATCTTCACCTTCTCCTCCACAAGATAATGATCAGACATCCCTCCAGTTGCACCTCTCAACATATTAATATCCAAAAGTCTCTCTTTCGCCCGCCAAGCAATTAACATGCAATCCAATAACGCTCTCTGGCCATCTCTCCTACTTACATACGTACACTTATGTATATCTCGCTTTTTAAACCAGGTATTCCCAAACACCAGTCCTTTTTCATCACACAAATCCACAAGCTCTTCGCCATTTCCATTTACAACACTGAACACCCCATGTATACCAATTATTCCCTCAACTGCCACATTACTCACCTTTGCATTCAAATCACCCATCACTATAACCCGGTCTCGTGCATCAAAACCACTAACTCACTCATTCAGCTGCTCCCAAAACACTTGCCTCTCATGATCTTTTTTCTCATGCCCAGGTGCATATGCACCAATAATCACCCATCTCTCTCCATCAACTTTCAGTTTTAACCATATCAATTTAGAATTTTCTTTCTTACACTCTATCACATACTCCCACCACTCCTGTTTCAGGAGTAGTGCTACTCCTTCCCTTGTTCTTCTCCTCTCACTAACCACTGACTTTACTCCCAAGACATTCCCAAACCACTCTTGAGCTTCGTTTCACTCAGAGCCTAAACATCCGGGTTACTTTCCTCAAACATACTACCTATCTCTTGTTTTTTCTCATCTTGGTTACATCCACACACATTTAGACACCCCAATCTGAGCCTTCGAGGAGGATGAGCACTCCCCGCGTGACTCCCTCTTCTGTTTCCCCTTTTAGAAAGTTAAAATACAAGGAGGGGAGGGTTTCTAGCCCCCCGCTCCCGTCCCCTATCGTCGCCTTTTACGACACGTGAGGAGTGCGTGGAAAGTATTCTTTTTCCCCTATCGCCAAGGATAGGAAGTAAAGTGTTTTAGATATCTGGGAGTGGATCTGGAAGCGGATGGAACCATGGAAACGGAAGTGAATCATAGGATGGGGAGGGGGGAAAACTCTGGGAGCCTTGAAGAATGTTTGGAAGTCGAAACATTATTTCGGAAAGCAAAAATGGGTATGTCTGAAGGAATAGTGGTTCCAACAATGGTGTATGGTTGCGAGGCGTGGGCTATGGATAGAGTTGTGCAGAGGAGGGTGGATATGCTGGAAATAAGATGTTTGAGGACAATATGTGGTGTGAGGTGCTTTGATCGAGTAAGCAATGTAAGCGTAAGAGAGATGTGTGGAAATAAAAAGAGTGTGATTGAGAGAGCAGAAGAGGGTGTTTTGAAATGATTTGGTCACATGGAGAGAATGAGTGAGGAAAGATTGAACAAGAGGATATATGTGTCAGAGGTGGAGGGAACGAGGAGAAGTGGGAGGAGACCAAATTGAAGGTGGAAAGATGGAGTGAATTTTGAATGATCGGGTCCTGATCATGCAGGAGGGTGAAAGGCGTACAAGGAAAAGAGTGAATTGGAACGATGTGGTATACCTTGGTGGATGTGCTGTCAATGGATTGAACCAGGGCATGTGAAGCGTTGGGGTATATCGTTTAGAATTCTTTGAGGCCTGGATGTGGAAAGGGCGGTGTGGTTTCGGTGCATTATTATATGACAGCTAGAGACTGAGTGTGAACGAATGCGGTCTTTCTTGTCTTTTCCTAGCGCTACCTCGCACACATGAGGGGGGAGGGGGTTGCTATTCCATGTGTAGCGAGGTGGCAATGGGAATAAATAAAGGCAGACAGTATGAATTATGTAAATGTGTATATATGTATATGTCTGTGTGTGTATATATATGTATACATTGAGAGATATAGGTATGCATATTTGCGTGTGTGGACGTGTATGTATATATATGTGTATGTGGGCGGGTTGGGCCATTCTTTCGTGTGTTTCCTTGCGCTACCTCGCTAACGTGGGAGACATCGACAAAGCAAAATAGAAAAATAAATATTATATATATATATATATATATATATATATATATATATATATATATATATATATATATATATATATATATATATTTTATTTATATATTATTCATTTTGCTTTGTTGCTGTCTCCCGCGTTTGCGAGGTAGCGCAAGGAAACAGAGGAAAGAAATGGCCCAACGCACCCCCATACACATGTATATACACAAACGTCCACACTCGCAAATATACATACCTATACATCTCAATTGTACACATACATATTACACACACAGACACACACATATATACCCATTCACACAATTCACACTGTCTGCCTTTATTCATTCCCATCGCCACCTCGCCACACATGGAATACCATCCCCCTCCCCCCTCGTGTGTGCGGGGTAACGCTAGGAAAAGACAACAAAGGCCTCATTCGTTCACACTCAGTCCCTAGCTGTCATGCAATAATGCCCGAAACCACAGCTCCCTCTCCACATTCAGGCCCCACACAGCTTTCCATGGTCTACCCCAGACGCTTCACATGCCCTGATTCAATCCACTGACAGCCCGTCAACCCCGGTATACCACATCGATGCAATTCACTCTATTCCTTTCCTGCCTTTCACCCTCCTGCATGTTCAGGCCCCGATCACTCAAAATCTTTTTCACTCCATCTTTCCACCTCCAATTTGGTCTCCCACTTCTCCTCGTTTCCTCCACCTCCGACACATATATCCTCTTGGCCTATCTTTCCTCACTCATGCTCCCCATGTGCCCAAACCATTTCAAAACACCCTCTTCTGCTCTCTCAACCACGCTCTTTTTATTTCCACACATCTCTCTCACCCTTACATTACTTACTCGATCAAACCACCCCACACCACACATTGTCCTCAAACATCTCATTTCCAGCACATCCACCCTCCTGCGCACAACTCTATCCATAGCCCACGCCTCGCAATCATACAACATTGCTGGAACCACTATTCCTTCAAACATATATATATATATATATATATATATATATATATTTTTTTCTTTTTTTTTTTTTTTGCTTTGTCGCTGTCTCCCGCGTTTGCGAGGTAGCGCAAGGAAACAGACGAAAGAAATGGCCCAACCCACCCCCATACACATGTATATACATACGTCCACACACGCAAATATACATACCTACACAGCTTTCCATGTTTTACCCCAGACGCTTCACATGCCTTGATTCAATCCTCTGACAGCACGTCAACCCCGGTATACCACATCGCTCCAATTCACTCTATTCATTGCCCTCCTTTCACCCTCCTGCATGTTCAGGCCCCGATCACACAAAATCTTTTTCACTCCATCTTTCCACCTTCAACTTGGTCTCCCTCTTCTCCTCGTTCCCTCCACCTCCGACACATATATTCTCTTGGTCAATCTTTCCTCACTCATTCTCTCCATGTGCCCGAACCATTTCAAAACACCCCGTTATGCTCTCTCAACCACGATCTTTTTATTTCCACACATCTCTCTTACCCTTACGTTACTTACTCGATCAAACCACCTCACACAACACATTGTCCTCAAACCTCTCATTTCCGGCACATCCATCCTCCTGCGCACAACTCTATCCATAGCCCACGCCTCGCAACCATACAACATTGTTGGAACCACTAATCCTTCAAACATACCCATTTTTGCTTTCCGAGATAATGTTCTCGACTTCCACACATTCTTCAAGGCTCCCAGAATTTTCGCCCCCTCCCCCACCCTATGATCCACTTCTGCTTCCATGGTTCCATCCGCTGCCAGATCTACTCCCAGATATCTAAAACACTTCACTTCACTTTTCTCCATTCAAACTCACCTCCCAATTGACTTGACCCTCAACCCTACTGTACCTAATAACCTTGCTCTTATTCACATTTACTCTTAACTTTCTTCTTTCACACACTCTACCAAACTCAGTCACCAGCTTCTGCAGTTTCTCACATGAATCAGCCACCAGCGCTGTATCATCAGCGAACAACAACTGACTCACTTCCCAAGCTCTCTCATGCCCCTCTTTCCAAAACTCTTGCATTCACCTCCCTAACAACCCTATCCATAAACAAATTAAACAACCATGGAGACATCACACACCCCTGCCGCAAACCTACATTCACTGAGAACCAATCACTTTCCTCTCTTCCTACACTTACACATGCCTTACATCCTCGATAAAAACTTTTCACTGCTTCTAACAACTTGCCTCCCACACCATATATTCTTAATACCTTCCACAGAGCATCTCTATCAACTCTATCATATGCCTTCTCCAGATCCATAAATGCTACATACAAATCCATTTGCTTTTCTAAGTATTTCTCACATACATTCTTCAAAGCAAACACCTGATCCACACATCATCTACCACTTCTGAAACCACACTGCTCTTCCCCAATCTGATGCTCTGTACATGCCTTCACCCTCTCAATCAATACCTCCCATATAATTTACCAGGAATACTCAACAAACTTATACCTCTGTAATTTGAGCACTCACTCTTATCCCCTTTGCCTTTGTACAATGGCACTATGCACGCATTCCGCCAATCCTCAGGCACCTCACCATGAGTCATACATACATTAAATAACCTTACCAACCAGTCAACAATACAGTCACCCCCTTTTTTAATAAATTTCACTGCAATACCATCCAAACCTGCTGCCTTGCCGGCTTTTATCTTCCGCAAAGCTTTTATTACCTCTTCTCTGTTTACCAAATCATTTTCCCTAACCCTCTCACTTTGCACACCACCTCGACCAAAACACCCTATATCTGCCACTCTATCATCAAACACATTCAACAAACCTTCAAAATACTCACTCCATCTCCTTCTCACATCACCACCATTTGCGCCCTTTACTGAAGTTCCCATTTGCTCCCTTGTCTTACGCACTTTATTTACCTCCTTCCAGAACATCTTTTTATTCTCCCTAAAATTTAATGATACTCTCTCACCCCAACTTTCATTTGCCCTTTTTTTCACCTCTTGCACCTTTCTCTTGACCTCCTGTCTCTTTCTTTTATACATCTCCCAGTCAATTGCATTTTTTCCCTGCAAAAATCGTCCAAATACCTCTCTCTTCTCTTTCACTAATACTCTTACTTCTTCATCCCACAAATCACTACCCTTTCTAATCAACCCACCTCCCACTCTTCTCATGCCACAAGCATCTTTTGCGCAATCCATCACTGATTCCCTAAATACATGCCATTCCTCCCCCACTCCCCTTACTTGCATTGTTCTCACCTTTTTCCATTCTGTACTCAGTCTTTCCTGGTACTTCCTCACACAAGTCTCCTTCCCAAGCTCACTTACTCTCACCACCCTCTTCACCCCAACATTCACTCTTCTTTTCTGAAAATCCATACAAATCTTCACCTTAGCCTCCACAAGATAATGATCAGACATCCCTCCAGTTGCACCTCTCAGCACATTAACATCCAAAAGTCTCTCTTTCGCACGCCTTTCAATTAACACGTAATCCAATAACGCTCTATGCCCATCTCTCCTACTTACATAAGTATACTTTATTCCCTCAAAGGCTGGGCTGGTCGCCGACTATGGTTCTTCGTCGGAGGAGGAAAAGATGAGGATCTTGCTGAGACGTTGGATCCCCTTGCAGACTAGTGTTCAGTCAATGCAGGCAGTCCCGAGCCCCCGAGCCCAGCAAGAATCATAAGTTGGATATGATGACCTACCGACCACCGTCGAGGACCACGTCACCCTCAGTCGTCTACTGACATCGCAAGAGGGAGGGAGGAAGCCGTCATGACAGCACTCAAGTGTCTTGCCTGAAGGAGGGTTGTACCTCCTTCACTTAGCGATACCAGTTTGCATCAGCCTTCACTCCTGCCTGCAGTAGCATGCTTTCCGACATGTTTCATGAGCTCCTCTTCGCCAACGGAACTACCTTGGCCCACCAGTGATGCTACTACGTTTGTGAATCAAGAACCATTGCAACACAAACCTCGCCAGGTGGTAGAGTGTCCCGCAGTGTATCGAGACAGACTTCCCCAGAACTTTTTTAAAGGGGAAGTAAATGTTTATAGTTGTGTTACTGGAGTGATAGTTTTCATACATGGTGCTTTGACAAGAAAATAGTGAAATTGGAAAAAATGTAGCTTAGACATTGAAGCTTATTGATACAGTGGTCAAATTGATGAGAACTACTATTGACGTTTGTGTAAATAAATTATACATTTCCTTTTTCCATAGCCAGAGGTTGAACCATTATATGACATCCATTTTTTCATTTCATTTCAAGCTAGAAGTTTCAGTTTTCTAAATTGTTTCTTACATTTTTCATATGTATATATATGTATGTGTGTGTGTGTGTGTGTGTGTGTATATGTGCGTATGTATGTGTATGTGTGTTAATGTGTATATATATATATATATATATATATATATATATATATATAAATATATATATATATATATATATATATATATATATATATATATATATATATATATATATATATATATATATATATATATATATATATATATATATATATATATATATATATATATATATATATATATATATATATATATATATATTATCCCTGGGGATAGGGTTGAAAGAATACTTCCCACGCATTCCTCGCGTGTCGTAGAAAGCGACTAGAGGGGACGGGAGCGGGGGGCCAGAAATCCTCCCCTCCTTGTATTTTTTTAACTTTCTAAAATGGGAAACATAAGAAGGAGTCACGCGGGGAGTGCTCATCCTCCTCGAAGGCTCAGATTGGGGTGCCTAAATGTGTGTGGATGTAACCAAGATGTGAAAAAAGGAGAGATAGGTAGTATGTTTGAGGATAGGAACCTGGATGTTTTGGCTCTGAGTGAAACGAAGCTCAAGGGTAAAGGGGAAGAGTGGTTTGGGAATGTCTTGGGAGTAAAGTCAGGGGTTAGTGAGAGGACAAGAGCAAGGGAAGGAGTAGCAGTACTCCTGAAACAGGAGTTGTGGGAGTATGTGATAGAATGTAAGAAAGTAAATTCTCGATTGATATGGGTAAAACTGAAAGTTATGGAGAGAGATGGGTGATTATTGGTGCATATGCACCTGGGCATGAGAAGAAAGATCATGAGAGGCAAGTGTTTTGGGAGCAGCTGAATGAGTGTGTTAGTGGTTTTGATGCACGAGACCGGGTTATAGTGATGGGTGATTTGAATGCAAAGGTGAGTAATGTGGCAGTTGAGGGAATAATTGGTATACATGGGGTGTTCAGTGTTGTAAATGGAAATGGTGAAGAGCTTGTAGATTTATGTGCTGAAAAAGGACTGATGATTGGGAATACCTGGTTTAAAAAGCGAGATATACATAAGTATACTTATGTAAGTAGGAGAGATGGCCAGAGAGCGTTATTGGATATATATATATATATATATATATATATATATATATATATATATATATATATATATATATATATATATATATATATATATATATATCTTCCTATAAGTCCACGGGAAAAGGAAACACGATAAATTCCTAAGTGCACTATTGTATAAAAATCACATCATCAGGGGAGACACAAGAGCGGAATATAAGTCAGTTGATATACATGAAAGAGACAAAGCTTGGACGCCATCTGGTAAACATGCGATTTTCGAAACCATACAACCAGCTTTCATAAACTTATCATTTTGCTTATTCTATTAGCAATAAAGTTATCTAATTTTTATAGACCATCACTAGTATTAAGATTACAATTATTCGAGTATTTAATAATAAAATATTTATTGATATTTTTCATGGCAATAGAATTAGAGTTAATAGTTTAGATGGCATTACTCCAGTCAGTTCAATGATCATAGTTTTTAACGTGATTATACAAGGCATTTCATTCTTGTCCCGTTCTTATACTATGATTATGTTGCTTAAGTTTAAGAGAAAGATCCTTACCAGTCTGCCCAACATAGATTTTTTCACAATT
Organism: Panulirus ornatus; assembly: GCF_036320965.1. NCBI lineage: Eukaryota > Metazoa > Arthropoda > Malacostraca > Decapoda > Palinuridae > Panulirus > Panulirus ornatus. The sequence goes on from NC_092269.1 coordinate 24,721,495, forward strand.
TCCACGTGGGAATTTATAGATGCATCCAAGAGAGTTTTCTGGTGAATTCCTGATTGAGATATTCTTTATAGTATTATTCTTGCAGAAGGCAATATTTACATTAAAGGATTTAAGCTACATAGGAAAGAAAGTGAAATTATTATTAAAAGGGAGAACTAAAAGATTCTTGGTGTCAATGGGAGGTTTGGGTTCAACTCTATGAAATGATTTCTTTGCTAACTTAAGGGATATGTCAATGAAAGATATAGGGTACTTTAATTTAGATACAATAAAATATATCTCTAACTCATCATCAATAACTCTAGACTGCAAATACGTAATCCTCTAAAGAACATAGATTGAAGTGATGGTAATTTCACTCTGTCATGTTGAGATGAGTAATAATAGATATATGAGCATACATTGGTAGGTTTTCTGTATATGCTAAACTTAACCTTGTTTCCATGCCTATGAATCATGCAATCTAAAAATGGCAGCATACCATTATCTTATTTTCCATAGTAAATGGGGAGAAATATTTGTAAATTTTCATTTGTTCGCCAAACACAAAGAACATCATCTACATACCTAAACAAAACTGCTTTAAAAGGTAAGATATCCTTTAGGACCTTTGTTTCAATAAATTCCATGTAAAAATTACTTAGTATAGGTGACAGAAGGTTACCCATTGCCATACCAAATTTTTGAGCATAATAAACTCGATTGAATTCAAATATACTGTCTTTTATACACAATTTTACCAGTTCAGTCAAAACATACTTTGAAACAGGTAAATGAATATCATCGAAGACATCAAATAAATATTTCAAAAGGTCATCAACTGGAACTTTAGTGAGAAGTGAGGAAAGATCAAAGATAAATAGTTTGAAATGAAAATTAACATTGATATTATATAGGTTGTTGATTAAATCTACATTGTTCATGATATCAAAATTTTATACCTTACCCAATCAAGGGCTTAATAAAGAAACTAACCATTTTGACAATTCATATGTGATGGAGCCTACTGAACTCACTATAGGTCTTGCTGGAAAACTCTCTTTATGTGTTTTGATAAGTCCTTATTTATATGGCACTGAAGGGGACAAAGATGACAAACTTTTGATAAGAGAACTATTACCTTTCAACAACAACCTCATTTCCTTATTGAAATGGGAATTAACTGCTTCTAAAGGATTTCTCCTGCTTAGAATATGTTGTGTCAGCATTTAAAAGATCATTTATTTTAGATAGATAGTTACTTTAGTCTAAAATCACAACAGTGTTTGCCTTATCTGCTTTAGTAATATGTATATCTTTGTCTTTTTTTAAGGTGCCAATAGCTCTTATAAATATCTTAGGGCAACTAGGTTCCACTGGTTTTGACAAACTGGCATACACTAAACCCTTACATATATTAATTTCATTACTTAAATTTCTGTATTTCTCTAAATTACAAAAAGACTTTTTGACATCAACACAGCTGGCTTCCCTGTTAGGGTACACAAAACTTAAACCATAGCCTAATGTACACAAGGAATCCTTATGTAGTTGTTTATTAGACAGGTTTATTACAAAAAAGGGTTTGTGTTCTTGGTCCAGTCGCTGTTTTTGATGAGAATGTCCATCTTACACTTTAGTGTCATTTGTAGCCTATTGCGTTCTTTCCTTAATCTTTTGTAGCAATAGTCCAACATGTGGTTCTTCCACTATGTCGGTATTGCCATTTGAAAGGCACGTTTCTTCTCTCTTGTAATGTAAAAAGCCTCCTCCATTTCAAGTTTCTTTAATTCAATGTATTTCTTTAAAATGATACTTTGGAATTTGTCAAATGGTCGACCAGACAGTTGCAACAATCGTTGAGGTAGGACAGATCTTGGTATAACTTGTTCATCAGGGCAAATCCTAAGGAATCCAAATCGTAGCTTCAGTTGGTGGACCTTGGTTAACGATTTGGAGAAAACAGTAACGAAAGGAGAAAGTAATAGAAGAGCCGTGTGGAATCCATGCTGTCAAAGTGGTTAGTTTCTTTATTAAGCCATTTAGTGGGTAAGGTATCAAATTCTAATATCATGAACAATGTAGATTTAGTCAACAAGCTAAACAATATCAATGTTGATTTTGATTTCAAGCTAGTTAGCTTTGATATTTCCTCACATTTCACTAAAGTGACCATTTAGAATATCTATTTGATGTCTTGGATGATATTCATTTACCTGTTTCAAAGTCTGCTTTCACTGAACTGATGAAATTGTGTATAAAAGACTGTGTACTTCAATTCAAAGGAGGTTATTATGCTCAAAATTTTGGTAAGGCAATGGGTAACCCTCTTTCACCTGTACTAAGAAATCTTTATATGGAACTGTTTAAAACAAAATTACTGAAGGATATCTTACCTTCTAATGCACTTTGGTTTAGGTATGTAGATGATGTTCTTTGTGTTTGGCCAACAAATGGAAATTTACAAATTTTTAGATTGCATGATCCATAGGTAAGGAAACAAGTTTAAGTTTAGCATGTACAGAAACCTACCAATGTATGCTCATATATCCATTATTTCTCATCTCAACATGACAGAGTTAAATTATCAACATTTCAATCTATGTTCCTTAGGGCATTATGTATTTGCAGTCCGGAGTTTATTGATGATGAGTTTAAGAAGATATATTCTATTGGATCTAAATTGAAGTACCCTGGATCTTTCATTGATAAACCCCTTAAGTTAGCAAAGAAATCATTTTATAGAGTTGAGCCCAAATTTCCCATTGACACCACGAATCTTTTAGTTCTCCCTTTTAATAATAATTTCACTTTACTTCCCATGTTACTATAATCGCTTAATTTAAATGTTGCCCTCAGCAACAATGATACTACAAAGAATATCTTTATCAGGTATTCAGAAAATTTTCTTGGATGCATCTATAAAGTGCCAAGTGGAATTGTGATAAATCATATATTGTGGAGAATGGTAAAAATATTTCCGTTAGACTTAAGCAGCATAAACATAGTATAAGAACGGGACAAGAATCAAATGTCTTGTTTAATCACGTTAAAATCTATGATCATTCTATTGACTGGAGTAATGCCATCTCAGTTATTAACTCTAACTCATATACCACGAGAAATATAATTGAATCTTCTATTATCAAATACACAAAGAAGTATAATCTTAATATTAGTGCTGGTCTATACAAATTAGGTAATTTTATTGTTGATAAAATTTGTAAAATGATAAGTTTATGCACGCTCGTTGTATGTCTTGGACAATCGCATGTTTACCAAATGACGTCCCAGCTTCGTCTATTCGTTGTATATCAACTGAATTATATTTCTCTCTTGTATCTCCCCCGATGATGTGACTATTACACGAAAGCGCACTTGGGAACTTATCGTGTTTCATTTTTCCTGTGGACTCAGAGGAATATCTTGATCACACGCAAAATCATGATCCTTTCCAGCATGGATTCCACACGGCTCTTCTATTACTTCTCCTCAAGCTGTCCTGGACTTTCTCTTGTTACTGCTTTCTCCAAATCGTTAATCAAGACCCACTAACTGAAGTTACGATTTGGATTCCTTGATGAACAAGTGATGCCAAGATCTGTCCTACCTCAATGATTGTTGCAGCGTTCAGGTGGACCATTTCACGAATTCCAAAACATTATTTTAAAGGAACGCATTAGAAGAGTGAAGAAACGTGCCTTTCAAATGGCAATACCGACATATTGAAAGAACCGGATGTTGGACAATTTCTATGATAGATTAAGAAAAGAACGCAATAGGCTACAAATGACACTAAATTGTAAGTTGGACCATCTTATTAAAAACAGCGACTGAACCAAGAATACAAACCCTTCTTTTGTGATAAACCTGTCTAATAAACAATTAGATAAGGATTCCTTGTGTGCATAAACCTATGGATTAAGTTTTGTGTGCTATAACAGGGATGCCAACTGTGTTGATGTCAGAAAGATTTTTGTAATTTAGAGAAATACAGTAATTTAGGTAATGATGAAATTGATATCTGTAAGGGTTTAGTGTTTGCCAGTTTGTCAAAACCAGTGGAACCTAATTGCCCTAAAAGATTTATAAGAGTTATTAACACCCTAAAAAAAGACAAGGGTGTACATATTACTAAAGCAGATAAGGCTAACACTGTTGTGATTTTAGAGAAAAGTAACTGTTTATCTAAAATGAATGATCTATTAAATGCTGACACAACATATTCTAAACTTAGTAAAGATCCCTTTGAAGCAGTTAATTCCCATTTCAAGAAAGAAATGAACTTGTTGAACGGTAATAGTTCTCTTATTAAAAGTTTTTCATCTTTGTCACCTTCATTGCTATATGTGTATGGACTTATCAAAACACATAGAGAGAATTTTCCAGTAAGATCTATAGTGAGTTCAGTAGGCTCAATCACATATGAATTGTAAAAATGGTTACTTTCTTTATTAAGCACTTTAGTTGGTAAGGTATCAAATTCTACAATCATGAACAATGTAGATTTAATCAATAAGCTAAAGAATATCAATGTTGATTTTGATTTCAAACCGGTTAGCTTTGATCTTTCCTCACTTTCACCAACGTTCCGGTTGATGACTTTTTTAGAATATTTATTCAATGTCTTAAATGTTATTCATTTACCTGTTTCAAAGTCTGTTTTCATTGAACTGATAAAATTTGGTGTGGCTATGGGTAACCCTCTTTCATCTGTACTAAGTAATCTTTATATGGATTTTTTTGAAACAAAATTACAAAAGGATATCTTATCTCCTAATGCAATTTGGTTTAGGTATATAGATGATGTTATTTGTGTTTGGTCAACAAATCAAAATTTACAAATATTTCTCCCCTTACTTAACAATTTAGTAACTTCCATCAAATTTACTAAAGAAAATGAAAATGATGGTATGTTACCATTTTTAGATTGCATGATCCATAGGCAAGGAACCAAGTTTGAGTTTAGCATATACAGAAAACCTACCAAAGTATGCTCATATATCCATAAATCCTCATCTTAACATGACAGAGTTAAATTATCATCATTTCAATCTATGTTCCTTAGGGCATTACGTATTTGCTTTCCAGGGTTTACTGATGATGAGTTTGAGAAGATATATTCAATTGTATCTAAATTCAAGTACCCTATATTTCTTATTGATAAATCCCTTAAGTTAGGAAAGATGTCATTTTATAGAGTTGAGCCCAAACCTCCCATTGACACCAAGAATCTTCTTGTTCTCCCTTTTGCTAAAAATCTCATTTTACTTCCCATGTTGCTTAGATCCTTTTATGTAAATGTTGCCCTAAGCAACAATTATACTGTAAAGAATAACTTTATCAGGTATTCACCAGAAAATTCTCTTGGATGCATATATAATGTGCCATGTGGAAATTTTGATAAATCTTCTGTTGGGCAGACTGGTAAGGATCTTTCTGTCAGAATTAAGCAACATAAACAGAGTATAAGAAAGGGACAAGAATCAAATGCCTTGTGTAATAACGTTAAAAACTATGATCATTGTATTTACTGGAGTAATGTCATCTCAGTTATTACCTCCAACTTTATTACCATGAGAAATATCATTCAATCATCTACTATTAAATACATAAAAAATGATAATCTTAAAATCAATGATGGTTTATACAAATTAGATAACTCTATTGGTGATAACATTTGTAAAATCATAAGTTTATGAACGTTCGTTGTATGTCTTGGACAATCGCATGTTCACCAAATGGCGTCCTAGCTTCGTATATTCGATGTATATCAACTGACTTATATTCCTCTCTTATGTCTCCCCTGATGACGAGATTATTACAAGAAAGTGCACCTCGTAACTTATTGCGTTTCATTTTCCCCATGGACTCAGAGGAATATCTTGATCACACGCAAAATTGGGATCCTCTCCAACATGGATTCCACACGGCTCTTCTATTACTTCTCCACGAGCTGTCCCGGACTTTCTCTTCTTACTGCTTTCTCCAAATCGTTAACAAGGCCTACTAACTGAAGTTATGATTTGGATTCCTCAGGAAATGCCTTGATGAACAAGTGATGTCAAGATCTCTCCTACCTCAACGATTGTTGCAGCAGTCTGGTGGACCATTTGACCAATTCCAAAACGTTATTCCAAAGAAACACATTGAATTAAAGAAGCTTGAAATGGAGGAGGCTTTTGCATTACAGGAGAGTAGAAACGTGCCTTTCAAATGGCAATACCGACAAACTGAAAGAACCAGATGTTGGACTATTGCTATTATCAATTAAGTGAAGAACGCAGTAGGCTATAAATGGCACTAAATTGTAAGTTGTACCATCTTATTAAAAACAGCGACTGGACTAAGAACACAAACCCTTCTTTTATGATAAACCTGTCTAATAAACAGCAAGATAAGGATTCCTTGTGTGCATTAGGCTATGGTTTAAGTTTTTTGTGCTGTAACAGGAAAGCCAGCTGTGTTGATGTCACAAAGTCTTTTTTGTTATTTAGAGAAATACAGTAATTTAAGTAATGATGAAACTAATATCTGTAAGGGTTTAGTGTATGCCAGTTTGTCAAAACCAGTGGAACCTCATTGCCCTAAAAGATTTATAAGAGCTGCTAACACCTTAAAAAAAGACAAGGATGTACATATTACTAAAGCAATTAGGCTAACACTGTTGTGATTTTAGACAAAAGTAACTATTTATCTAAAATGAATGATCTTTAAATGCTGACACAACATATTCTAAACTTAGTGAGGATCCCTTAGAAGCAATTAATTCCCATTTCAAGAAAGAAATGAAGTTGTTAATGAAAGGTAATAGTTCTCTTATCAAAAGTTTGTCATCTTTGTCCTCTTCATTGCTATATATGTATGGACTTTTCAAAACACATAAACAGAATTGTCCAGCAAGACCAATAATGAGTTCAGTAAACTCTATCACATATGAATTGTCAAAATAGTTAGTTTCTTTATTAAGCCCTTTAGTAGGTAAGGTATCAAATTATAATATCATGAACAATGTAGATTGAATGAACTAGCAAAGCAATATCAGTGTTAATTTTGATTTCAGACTAGTTAGCTTTGATCTTTCCTCAGTTTTCACTAAAGTTCCGGTTGATGACTTTTTAGAAAATTTATTTGATGTCTTAAATGATATTCATTGACCTGTTTCAAAGTCTGTTTTCATTGAAGTTATAAAATTGAGTGAAAAAGAAAAACTGTATTTCAATTCAATGGAGTTTATTATCCTCAAAAATTTGGTATGGCAATGGGTAACCCTGTTTCACCTTTGCTAAGTAATTCAATATGGAACTTTTTAAACAAAATTACTAAAGGATGTCTTACCTCCTAATGCAATTCGGTTTAGGTATGTAGATGATGTTCTTTGTGTTTTGCCAACAAATGAAAATTTTGAAATAGTTCTCCCCTTACTTAACAATTTAGTACCTTCCATCAAATTTACTAGAGAAAATGAAAATAATGGTATGCTACCATTTTTAGATTGCATGATCCATAGGCAAGGAAATAAGTTTAAGTTTAGCATATACAGAAAACATACCAATGTATGATCATATATCCATTGATCCTCATGTCAACATGACAGAGTTAAATTATTATCATTTCAATCTATGTTCCTTAGGGCATTCCGTATTTGCAGTCCAGAGTTCATTGATGATGAGTTTGAGAAGATATATTCTATTGTATCTAAAATAAAGTACCCTATATCTTTTATTGATAAATCCCTTAAGTTAGTAAAGAAATCATTTTATAGAGTTGAGCCCAAACCTCTCAATGACACCAAGAATCTTTTAGTTCTCCCTTTTAATAATAATCTCATTTTGCTTCCCAAGTTGCTTAAATCCTTTAATGTAAATGTTGCCCTTAGTAACAATTACACTATAAAGAATATCTTTATCAGGTATTCACCAGAAAATTCTCTTGGATGCATCTATAGAGTGCAATGTGGAAATTGTGATAAATCTTCTGTTGGGCAGACAGATAAGGATCTTTCTGTTAGACTTAAGCAACATAAATATAGTATAAGAACGGGACAAGAATCAAATGCCTTGTATATTCACGTTAAAAACTATGATCATTGTATTAACTGGAGTAATGCCATCTCAGTTATTAACTCTTAACTTTATTACCACGAGAAATATCAATCAAACTTCTATTATCAAACACATAAAGAATTATAATCTTAATATAAATGATGGTCTATATAAATTGAATAACTTTATTGTTGATAATATTTGTAAAATCATAAGCTTATGAACGCTCGTTGTATGTCTTGGACAATCGCATGTTTACCAAATGGCGTCCTACCTTCGTATATTCGATGTATATCAACTGACTTATATTTCTTTCTTATGTCTCCCCTGATGATGTGATTATTACACGAAAGTGCACTTAGGAAATGATCGTGTTTCATTTTCCCCGTGGACTCAGAGGAATACCTTGATCACACGCAAAATTGGGATCCTTTCCAACATATATTCCTTTCGACTCTTCTATCACTTCTCCACAAGCTGTCCTGGACTTTCTCTTCTTACTGCTTTCTCCAAATCGTTAATCAAGGCCCACTAACTGAAGTTACGATTTGGACTCCTTAGGAAATGCCTTGACAAACAAGTGATGCCAAGATCTCTCCTACCTCATCGATTGTTGCAGCGGTCTGGTGGACCATTTGACCAATTCCAAAACATTATTTCAAAGAAACACATTGAACTAAAGAAACTTGAAGTGGAGGAGGCTTTTGCATTACAGGAGAGTAGAAAAGTGCCTTTCAAATGGCAATACCGACATACTGAAAGAACCAGATGTTGGACTATTGCTATGATAGATTATGGAAAGAACGCAATAGGCTACAAATGACAGTAAATTATAAGTTGGAACATCTTATTAAGAACAGCGACTGGACTAAGAACACAAACCCTTCTTTTGTGATAAACCTGTCTAATAAAGAACTGCATAAGGATTCCTTGTGTGCATTAGGCTATGGTTTAAGTTTTGTGTGCTGTAACATGAAAGCAAGCTGTGTTGTTGTCACAAGGTCTTTTTGTAATTCAAAGAAATACAGTAACGAGTAATGATGAAATTAAAATCTGTAAGGGTTTAGTGTATGCCAGTTTGTCAAAACCAGTGGAACCTAATTGCCCTAAAGATTTATAAGAGCTACTAACACCTTAAAAAAAGACAAGGATATACATATTACTCAAGCAGATAAGGCTAACGCTGTTGTGATTTCAGACAAAAGTAACTATTTATCTAAAATGAGTGATCTTTTAAATGCTGACAAAACATACTCTAAACTTAGTAAAGATCCCTTAGAAGCAGTTAGTTCCCATTTCAAGAAAGAAATGAAGTTGTTGATAGGTGATAGCTCTCTTATCAAAAGTTTGTCATCTTTGTCCCTTTCATTTCTATATGTGGATGGACTTATGAGAACACATAAACAGAATTTTCCAGCAAGACCTTTAGTGCGCTTAGTAAGCTCAATCATATATGAATTGCCAAAATGGTTAGTTTCTTTATCAAGCTCTTTAGTGGGTAAGGTATCAAATTCTAATATCATGAACAATGTGGACTTAATCAACAAGCTAAACTATATCAATGTTAATTCTCATTTCAAACTAGTTAGCTTTGATCTTTCTTCAATTTTCACTAAAGCTCCAGTTGATGACCTTTTAGAATATTTTTCTGATGTCTTAGATGATATTCATTTACCTGTTTCAAAGTCTGTTTTCATTGAACTGATAAAATTTTGCATAAAAGAGTGTATATCAATTCAACGGAATTTATTATGCACAAAAATCTATTATGGCAATTGGTAACCGTCTTTCACCTGTACTAAGTAATCTTTGTAGGGATTTTTTTTGAAAGAAAATTACTAAAGGATATCTTACTCCCTAATGCAATTTGGTATAAGTTTGTAGATGATATTCTTTGTGTTTGGCCAACAAATGGAAATTTACAAATATTTCTCCCATTACTTAACAATTTAGTACCTTCCATCAAATTTGCTATCAAAAATGAAAATAATGGTATGTTACCATTCTTAGACTGCATTATAAATAGGCAAGAAAACAGGTTTGAGCTTAGCACATACAGAAAACCTACCAATGTATACTCATATATCCATTATTCCTCATCTCAACATGACAGAGTTGAATTATCATCATTTCAATCTGTGTTCCTTAGGGCATTACGTATTTCCAGTCCAGAGTTTATTGATGATGAGTTTGAGAATATATATTCTATTGTATCTAAATCAAAGTACCCTATATCTTTTATTGATAAATCCCTTAAGTTAGCAAAGAAATCATTTTATAGAGTTGAGCACAAACCTCCTAATGACACCAAGAACCTTTTAGTTCTCTCTTTCACTAACAATCTCATTTTACTTCCCATGTTGCTTAAATCCTTTAATGTAATGTTGCCCTCAGCAACAATTATACTATAAAGAATATCTTTATCAGGTATTCAGCCGAAAATTCTCTTGGATGCATCCATAAAGTGCCATGTGGAAATTGTGATAAATTTTCTGCTGGGCAGACTGGTAAGGATCTTTCTGTGAGACTTAAGCAACATAGATATAGTATGAGAACGGGACAAGAATCAAATGCCTTGTTTAATCACGTTAAAAACTATAATCATTGTATTAACTGGAGTAATGCCATCTCAGTTATTAACTCTAACTTTATTACCTCGAGAAATATCATTGAATCTTCTATCATCAAATACACAAAGAATTATAATCTAAATATAAATGATGGTCTATATAGATTAAATAACTTTATTGTTGATAATACTTGTAAAATCATAAGCTTACGAACGCTCGTTGTATGTCTTGGACAATCGCATGTTTACCAAATGGCGTCCTACCTTCGTATACTCGATGTATATTAACTGACTTATATTTCTCTTTTATATCTCCCCTGATGATGTGATTATTACACGAAAGTGCACTTAGGAACTTATGTTTCATTTTCCCCATGGAACAGAGGAATATCTTGATCACACGCAAAATTGGGATCCCTTCCAACATGAATTCCACTCGACTCTTCTATTACTTCTCCACAAGCCGTCCTGGACTTTCTCTTCTTACTGCTTTCTCCAAATCGTTAATCAAGGCCCACTAAATGAAGTTACGATTTGGATTCCTTAGGAAATGCCTTGATGAACAAGTGATGCCAAGATTTCTCCTGCCTCAACGATTGCTGCAGCGATCTGGTGGACCATTTGACCAATTCCAAAACATTATTTCAAAGAAACACATTGAACTAAAGAAACTTGAAATGGAGGAGGCTTTTGCATTACAGGAGAGTAGAAACGTTCCTTTCAAATGGCAATACCGACATACTGAAAGAACCAGATGTTGGACTATTGCTATGATAGATTATGGAAAGTACGCAATAGGCTACAATGGACACTAAATTGTAAGTTGGACCATCTTATTAATCATTAAGAACAGTGACTGGACTAAGAACACAAACCCTTCTTTTGTGATAAACCTGTCTAATAAAGAACTATATAAGGATTCCTTGTATGCATTAGGCTATGGTTTAAGTTTTGTGTGCTGTAACAGGAAAGTAAGCTGTGTTGTTGTCAAAAGGTCTATTTGTAATTTAAAGAAATACAGTAATTTAATTAATGATGACATTAATATCTGTAAGGGTTTAGTGTATGCCAGTTTGTCAAAATCAGTGGAACCTAATTGCCCCAAAAGGTTTATAAGAGCTACTAACACCTTAACAAATAGACAAGGGTGTACATATTACTAAAGCAGATAAGGCTAACACTGTTGTGATTTCAGACAAAAGTAACTATTTATCTAAAATGAATGATCTTTAAATGCTGACACAATATATTCTAGACTTAGTAAAGATCCCTTAGAAGTAGTTAACTCTCATTTCAAGAAAGAAATGAAGTTGTTGATAGGTGATAGCTCTCTTATCAAAAGTTTGTCATCTATATCCCCTTTATTGCTATATGTGGATGGACTTATGAAAGCACATAAACGGAATTTTCCAGCAAGACCTTTAGTTAGCTCAGTAAGCTCCATCACATATGAATTGTCAAAATGGATAGTTTCTTTATTAAGCTCTTTAGTGGGTAAGGTATCAAATTCTAATATCATGAGCAATGTAGATTTAATCAACAAGCTAAACAATATCAATGTTAATTCTCATTTCAAACTAGTTAGCTTTGATCTTTCCTCAGTTTTCACTAAAGTTCCAGTTGATGACCTTTTAGAATATTTCTCTGATGTCTTAGATGGTATTCATTTACCTGTTTCAAAGTCTGTTTTCATTGAAATGATAAAATTGTGCATAAAGCACTGTGTATTTCACTTCAATGGAGTTTATTTTGCACAAAAAGTTTGGTATGGCAATGGGTAGCCCTCTTTCACCTGCACTAAGTAATCTTTATATGCATTTTTTGAAAGAAAATTACTAATGGATACCTTACTTCCTAATGCAATTTCGTATAAGTATGTAGATGATATCCTTTGTGTTTGGCTAACAAATGAAAATTTACAAATATTTCTCACCTTACTTAACAATTTAGTACCTTCCATCAAATTAACTATAGAAAATGAACATAATGGTATTTTACTATTTTTAGATTGCATGATCCATAGGCAAGAAAACAAGTTTGAGTTTAGCATATACAGAAATCCTAGCAATGTATGACCATATATCCATTATTCCTCATCTCAACATGACAGAATTAAATTATCATTTCAATCTATGTTCCTTAGGGCATCACGTATTTGCAGTCCAGAGTTTATTGATGATGAGTTTGAGAAGATACATTCTATTGTATCAAAATTAAAGTACCCTCTATCTTTTATTGATAAATCCCTTAAGTTATTAAAGAAATAATTATATAGAGTTGAGCACAAACCTCCCAATGACACCAAGAATCTTTTAGTTCTCTCTTTTAATGATAATCTCATTTTACTTCCCATGTTGCTTAAATCCTTTAATAAAATGTTGCCCTCAGCAACAATTATACTATAAAGAATATCTTTATCAGGTATTCAGCAGAAAATTCTCTTGGATGCATCTATAAAATGCCATGTGGAAATTGTGATAAATCTGCTGTTGAGCAGACAGGTAAGGATCTTTCTGTTAGACTTAAGCAACATAAGTATAGTATAAGAACGGGACAAGAATCAAAAGTCTTGTTTAATCACGTTAAAAACTATAATCATTGTATTAACTGGAGTAGTGCCATCTCATCTATTAACTCTAACTTTATTACCTCGAGAAATATCATTGAATCTTCTATTTTCAAATACACAAAGAATTATAATCTAAATATAAATGATGGTCTATATAAATTAAATAACTTTCTTGTTGATATTTGTGAAATCATAAGCTTATGAACTCTCGTTGTATGTCTTGGACAATTGCATGTTTAACAAATGGCGTCCTAGCTTCGTATATTCGATGTATATGAACTGATTTATATTTCTCTCTGATGTCTCCCCTGATGATGTGATTATTACACGAAAGTGCACTTATTGAATTATTGTGTTTCATTTTCCCCGTGGACTCAGAGGAATATCTTGATCACATGCAAATTGGGATCCTTTCCAACATGAATTCCACTCGACTCTTCTATTACTTCTCACCAAGCTGTCCTGGACTTTCTCTTCTTACTGCTTTCTCCAAATCGTTAATCAAGGCCCACTAACTGAAGTTAAGATTTGGATTCCTTAGGAATGCCTTGATGAACCAGTAATGCCAAGATCTCTCGTACCTCAACGATCGTTGCAGCGGTCTGGTGGACCATTTGATTAATTCCAAAACATTATTTCAAAGAAACACATTGAACTAAAGAAACTTGAAATGGAGGAGGCTTTTGCATTACAGTAGAGTAGAAACGTGCCTTTCAAATGGCAATACCGACACACTGAAAGAACCAGATGTTGGACTATTACTATGATAGATTTTGGAAATAACGCAATAGGCTACAAATGACACTAAATTGTAAGTTGGACCATCTTATTAAGAACAGCGACTGGACGAAGAACACAAACCCTTCTTTTGTGATAAGCCTGTCTAATAAACAAGTTGATAAGGATTCCTTGTGTGCATTAGGCTATGGTTTAAGTTTTGTGTGCTGTAACAGGAAAGTAAGATGTGTTGTTGTCACAAGGTCTTTTTGTAATTCAAAGAAATACAGTAATTTGAGTAATGATGAAATATATATATGTAATGGTTTAGTGTATGCCAGTTTGTCAAAACCAGTGGAACCTAATTGCCCTAAAAGATTTATAAGAGCTACTAACACCTTGAAAAAAGACAAGGATGTACATATTACTAAAGCAGATAAGGCTAACACTGTTGTGATTTTAGACAAAAGTAACTATTTATTTAAAATGAATGATCTTTTAAATGCTGACACAACATATTCTAAACTTAGTAAAAATCCCTTACAGGCAGTTAATTCCCATTTCAAGAAAGTAATGAAGTTGTTGTAGAAAGGTAATAGTTCTCTTATCAAAAGTTTGTCATCTTTGTCACCTTCATTGCTATATATGTATGGACGTATGAAAACACATAAAGAGAATTTCTCAGCAAGAACTTTAGTGAGTTCAGTAGGCGCCATCACATATGAATCGTCAAAATGGTTAGTTTCTTTATTAAGCCGTATAGTGGGTAAGGTACTAAATTCTGATATAATGAACAATGTATATTTAATCAACAAGCTAAACAATATCAATGTTAATTCTAATTTCAAACTAGTTAGCTTTGATCTTTCCTCAGTTTTCACTAAAGTTCTAGTTGATGACTTTTTAGAATATTTATTTGATGTCTTGGATGATATGCATTTACCTGTTTGAAAGTCTGTTTTCAATGAACTGACAAAATTTTGTATAAAAGACTGTGTGCTTTAATTCAATGGAGTTTATTATACTCAAAAATTTGTTATGGCAATGGGTAACCCTCTTTCATCTGTACTAAGTAATCTTTATGTGAAATTTTTTGATACAAAATCACTAAAGGATATCTTACCTCCTAATGCAATTTGGTTTACATATGTAGATGATGTTCTTTGTGTTTGGCCAACAAATGAAAGTCTAGAATATTTCTCCCCTTACCTCATAATTTAATACCTTCCATCAGATTTAGTATCGAAAATGAAAATAATGGTATGCTACCATTTTTCGATTTCATGATCCATACGCAAGGAAACAATTTAAGTTTAGCATATACAGAAAACCTACTATGTATGCTCATATATCCATTATTCCTCTTCTCAACATGACAGAGTTAAATTATCATCATTTCAATCTCTTTTCCTTAGATCATTACTTATTTGCAGTGAAGGGTTTATTGATAAGTTTGAGAAGACATATTGTATTGTATCTAAATTAAAGTACCCTATATCTTTCATTGATAAATCACTTAAGTTAGCAAAGAAATCATTTTATAGAGTTGAGCCCAAACCTACAAATGATACCAAGAATCTTTTAGTTCTTCCTTTTATTAATAATTTCACTTTACTTCACATGTTGCTTAAATCCTTTAATGTAAAGGTTGCCTTAGGCAACAATTATCCTATAGAGAATATCTTTATCAGGTATTCACCAGAAATTTCTCTTGGATGCATCTATAAAGTGTCATGTGGAAATTGTGATAAATCTTCTCTCGGGCAGACTGGTAAGGATCTTTCTGTTAGACTTAAGCAACATAAATATAATATAAGAAAGGGACAAGAATCAGATGCCTTTTTTAATCACGTCAAAAGCTGTTATCATTGTAATAACTGGAGTAATGCATTCTCAGTTATTACTCTAACTTTATTACCACGAGATATATCATTAAATCTTCTCTTATTACATACAAAAAGAATTATAATCTTGATATTAATGATGGTCAACATTATCATAATAAAATTTGTAAATGGATATGTGTATGAACGCTCGTTGTATGTCTTGGACAATCGAATTTTTACCAAATGGCGTCCTAGCTTCGTATCTTCGATGTATATCAACTGACTTGTATTTCTCTTTTGTGTCTCCAATGTTGATGTGATTATTACACGAAAGTGCACTTGGGAACTTATCGTGTTTCATTTTCCCCGTGGACTCAGAGTAGTATATATATATGTATATATAAATATATATATATATACATATATATATATATATATATATATATATATATATATATATATATATATATATATATATATATATATATATATATATATATATATATATATATATATATATATATATATATATATATATATATATATATATATATATATTTTTTTTTTTTTTTTTTGCTTTGTCGCTGTCTCCCGCGTTTGCGAGGTAGCGCAAGGAAACAGACGAAAGAAATGGCCCAACCCACCCCCATACATATGTATATACATATGTCCAAACACGCAAATATACATACCTACACAGCTTTCCATGGTTTACCCCAGACGCTTCACATGCCCTGATTCAATCCACTGACGGCACGTCAACCCCGGTATACCACATCGATCCAATTCACTCTATTCCTTGCCCCCCTTTCACCTTCCTGCATGTTCAGGCCCCGATCACACAAAATCTTTTTCACTCCATCTTTCCACCTCCAATTTGGTCTCCCACTTCTCGTTCCCTCCACCTCCGACACATATATCCTCTTGGTCAATCTTTCCTCACTTATTCTCTCCATGTGCCCAAACCATTTCAAAACACCCTCTTCTGCTCTCTCAACCACGCTCTTTTTATTTCCACACATCTCTCCTACCCTTACGTTACTTACTCGATCAAACCACCTCACACCACACATTGTCCTCAAACATCTCATTTCCAGCACATCCATCCTCCTGCGCACAACACTATCCATAGCCCACGCCTCGCAACCATACAACATTGTTGGAACCACTATTCCTTCAAACATACCCATTTTTGTTTTCCGAGATAATGTTCTCAACTTCCACACATTCTTCAAGGCTCCCAGGATTTTCGCCCCCTCCCCCACCCTATGATCCACTTCTGCTTCCATGGTTCCATCCGCTGCCAGATCCACTCCCAGATATCTAAAACACTTTACTTCCTCCAGTTTTTCTCCATTCAAACTTACCTCCCAATTGACTTGACCCTCAACCCTACTGTACCTAATAACCTTGCTCTTATTCACATTTACTCTTAACTTTCTTCTTTCACACACTTTACCAAACTCAGTCACCAGCTTCTGCAGTTTCTCACATGAATCAGCCACCAGCGCTGTATCATCAGCGAACAACAACTGACTCACTTCCCAAGCTCTCTCATCCCCAACAGACTTCATACTTGCCCCTCTTTCCAAAACTCTTGCATTCACCTCCCTAACATCCCCATCCATAAACAAATTAAACAACCATGGAGACATCACACACCCCTACCGCAAACCTATATTCAGTGAGAACCAATCACTTTCCTCTCTTCCTACACGTACACATGCCTTACATCCTCGATAAAAACTTTTCACTGCTTCTTACAACTTGCCTCCCACACCACATATTCTTAATACCTTCCACAGAGCATCTCTATCAACTCTATCATATGGATCTGGAGATATATATATATATACATATATATATATATATATATATATATATATATATATATATATATATATATATATATATATATATATATATATATATATATTATCCCTGGGGATAGGGGAGAAAGAATACTTCCCACGTATTCCCTGCGTGTCGTAGAAGGCGACTAAAAGGGGAGGGAGCGGGTGGCTGGAAATCCTCCCCTTTCTTGTTTTATTTAATTTTCCAAAAGAAGGAACAGAGAAGGGGGTCAGGTGAGTATATTCCCTCTAAGGCCCAGTTCTATGTTCTTAACGCTACCTTGCTAACGCGGGAAATGGCAAATAGTATGAAAAAAAAAAAACATATATATATATATATATATATATATATATATATATATATATATATATATGTATATATATATATATATATATATATATATATATATATATATATATATATATATATATATATATATATATATATATATATACATATATATATATATATATATATATATATATATATATATATATATATATATATATATATATATATATATTTCTTTTTCTTTTTCAAATTTTTCGTCATTTCCCGCGTTAGCGAGGTAGCGTTAAGAACAGAGAACTGGCCCATTGAGGGAATATCCTCACCTGGCCCGCTTCTCTGTTCCTTCTTTTCGAAAATTTGAAAAGAAATTGAGAATGGAGGATTTCCAGCCCCCCCGCTCCCTCCCCTTTTAGTCGCCTTCTACGACACGCAGCGAATACGTGGGAAGTATTCTTTCTCCCCTATCCCCAGGGACAATATATATATATATATATATATATATATATATATATATATATATATATATATATATATATATATATATATATATATATATATGTGCGTATGTATGTGTATGTGTGTGTATGTGTATATGTATATATATATGTATATTATACCTGGGGATAGGGGTGAAAGAATACTTCCCACGTATTCCTCGCGTGTCGTAGAAAGCGACTAGAGGGGACGGGAGCAGCGGGCCAGAAATCCTCCCCTCCTTGTATTAACTTTCTAAAATGGGAAACAGAAGAATGAGTCACGCGGGGAGTGCTCATCCTCCTCGAAGGCTCAGAGTGGGGTGCCTAAATGTGTGTGGATGTAACCAAGATGTGAAAAAAGGAGAGATAGGTAGTATGTTTGAGGAAAGGAACCTGGATGTCTTGGCTCTGAGTGAAACGAAGCTCAAGGGTATAGGGGAAGAGTGGTTTGGGAATGTCTGGGGAGTAAAGTCAGGGGTTCGTGAGAGGACAAGAGCAAGGGAAGGAGTAGCAATACTC
The DNA here is from genome assembly GCF_036320965.1 of Panulirus ornatus. Taxonomy (NCBI): domain Eukaryota; kingdom Metazoa; phylum Arthropoda; class Malacostraca; order Decapoda; family Palinuridae; genus Panulirus; species Panulirus ornatus. Next base: position 24,740,340 of record NC_092269.1, read on the forward strand.
CTGAAACAGGAGTTGTGGGAGTATGTGATAGAGTGTAAGAAAGTAGATTCTCGATTAATATGGGTAAAACTGAAAGTTGATGGAGAGAGGTGGGTGATTATTGGTGCATATGCACCTAGGCATGAGAAGAAAGATCAAGAGAGGCAAGTGTTTGGGAGCAGCTGAATGAGTGTGTTAGTGGTTTTGATGCACGAGACCGGGTCATAGTGATGGGTGATTTGAATGCGAAGGTGAGTAATGTGGCAGTTGAGGGAATAATTGGTATATATGGGGTGTTCAGTGTTGTAAATGGAAATGGTGAAGAGCTTGTAGATTTATGTGCTGAAAAAGGACTGATGATTGGGAATACCTGGTTTAAAAAGCGAGATATACATAAGTATACTTATGTAAGTAGGAGAGATGGCCAGAGAGCGTTATTGGATTACGTGTTAAGTGACAGGCGTGCGAAAGAGAGACTTTTGGATGTTAATGTGCTGAGAGGTGCAACTGGAGGGATGTCTGATCATTATCTTGTGGAGGCTAAGGTGAAGATTTGTATGGGTTTTCAGAAAAGAAGAGTAAATGTTGGGGTGAAGAGGGTGGTGAGAGTAAGTGAGCTTGAGAAGGAGACCTGTGTGAGGAAGTACCAGGAGAGACTGAGTACAGAATGGAAAAAGGTGAGAACAATGGAAGTAAGGGGAGTGGGGGAGGAATGGGATGTATTTAGGGAATCAGTGATGGATTGCGCAAAAGATGCTTGTGGCATGAGAAGAGTGGGAGGTGGGTTGATTAGAAAGGGTAGTGAGTGGTGGGATGAAGAAGTAAGAGTATTAGTGAAAGAGAAGAGAGAGGCATTTAGACGATTTTTGCAGGGAAAAAATGCAATTGAGTGGGAGATGTAGAAAAGAAAGAGACAGGAGGTCAAGAGAAAGGTGCAAGAGGTGAAAAAAAGGGCAAATGAGAGTTGGGGTGAGAGAGTATCATTAAATTTTAGGGAGAATAAAAAGATGTTCTGGAAGGAGGTAAATAAAGTGCGTAAGACAAGGGAGCAAATGGGAACTTCAGTGAAGGGCGCAAATGGGGAGGTGATAACAAGTAGTGGTGATGTGAGAAGGAGATGGAGTGAGTATTTTGAAGGTTTGTTGAATGTGTTTGATGATAGAGTGGCAGATATAGGGTGTTTTGGTCGAGGTGGTGTGCAAAGTGAGAGGGTTAGGGAAAATGATTTGGTAAACAGAGAAGAGGTAGTGAAAGCTTTGCGGAAGATGAAAGCCGGCAAGGCAGCAGGTTTGGATGGTATTGCAGTGGAATTTATTAAAAAAGGGGGTGACTGTATTGTTGACTGGTTGGTAAGGTTATTTAATGTATGTATGACTCATAGTGAGGTGCCTGAGGATTGGCGGAATGCGTGCATAGTGCCATTGTACAAAGGCAAAGGGGATAAGAGTGAGTGCTCAAATTACAGAGGTATAAGTTTGTTGAGTATTCCTGGTAAATTATATGGGAGGGTATTGATTGAGAGGCTGAAGGCATGTACAGAGCATCAGATTGGGGAAGAGCAGTGTGGTTTCAGAAGTGGTAGAGGATGTGTGGATCAGGTGTTTGCTTTGAAGAATGTATGTGAGAAATACTTAGAAAAGCAAATGGATTTGTATGTAGCATTTATGGATCTGGAGAAGGCATATGATAGAGTTGATAGAGATGCTCTGTGGAAGGTATTAAGAATATATGGCGTGGGAGGCAAGTTGTTAGAAGCAGTGAAAAGTTTTTATCGAGGATGTAAGGCATGTGTACGTGTATGAAGAGAGGAAAGTGATTGGTTCTCAGTGAATGTAGGTTTGCGGCAGGGGTGTGTGATGTCTCCATGGTTGTTTAATTTGTTTATGGATGGGGTTGTTAGGGAGGTAAATGCAAGAGTTTTGGAAAGAGGGGCAAGTATGAAGTCTGTTGGGGATGAGAGAGCTTGGGAAGTGAGTCAGTTGTTGTTCGCTGATGATACAGCGCTGGTGGCTGATTCATGTGAGAAACTGCAGAAGCTGGTGACTGAGTTTGGAAAAGTGTGTGGAAGAAGAAAGTTAAGAGTAAATGTGAATAAGAGCAAGGTTATTAGGTACAGTAGGGTTGAGGGTCAAGTCAATTGGGAGGTGAGTTTCAATGGAGAAAAACTGGAGGAAGTGAAGTGTTTTAGATATCTCGGAGTGGATCTGGCAGCGGATGGAACCATGGAAGCGGAAGTGGATCATAGGGTGGGGGAGGGGGCGAAAATCCTGGGGGCCTTGAAGAATGTGAGGAAGTCGAGAACATTATCTCTTAAAGTAAAAATGGGTATGTTTGAAGGAATAGTGGTTCCAACAATGTTGTATGGTTGCGAGGCGTGGGCTATGGATAGAGTCGTGCGCAGGAGGATGGATGTACTGGAAATGAGATGTTTGAGGACAATGTGTGGTGTGAGGTAGTTTGATCGAGTGAGTAACGTATGGGTAAGAGAGATGTGTGGAAATAAAAAGAGCGTGGTTGAGAGAGCAGAAGAGGGTGTTTTGAAGTGGTTTGGGCACATGGAGAGGATGAGTGAGGAAAGATTGACCAAGAGGATATATGTGTCGGAGGTGGAGGGAACAGGGAGAAGAGGGAGACCAAATTGGAGGTGGAAAGATGGAGTGAAAAAGATTTTGTGTGATCGGGGCCTGAACATGCAGGAGGGTGAAAGGAGGGCAAGGAAAAGAGTGAATTGGAGCGATGTGGTATACCGGGGTTGACGTGCTGTCAGTGGATTGAAGCAAGGCATGTGAAGCGTCTGGAGTAAACCATGGAAAGCTGTGTAGGTATGTATATTTGCGTGTGTGGACGTATGTATATACATGTGTATGGGGGGGGGGGGGGGTGGGGCCATTTCTTTCGTCTGTTTCCTTGCGTTACCTCGCAAACGCGGGAGACAGCGACAAAGTATAATAATAATAATAATAATATATATATATATATATATATATATATATATATATATATATATATATATATATATTTATTTTTTTTTTTTTATTTATTATACTTTGTCGCTGTCTCCCGCGTTTGCGAGGTAGCGCAAGGAAACAGACGAAAGAAATGGCCCAACCACGCCCATACACATGTATATACATACGTCCACACAGGCAAATATACATACCTACACAGCTTTCCATGGCTTACGCCAGACGCTTCACATGCCTTGATTCAATCCACTGACAGCACGTCAACCCCGGTATACCATATCGCTCCAATTCACTCTATTCCTTGCCCTCCTTTCACCCTCCTGCATGTTCAGGCCCCGATCACACAAAATCTTTTTCACTCCATCTTTCCACCTCCAATTTGGTCTCCCTCTTCTCCTTGTTCCCTCCACCTCCGACACATATATCCTCTTGGTCAATCTTTCCTCACTCATCCTCTCCATGTGCCCAAACCACTTCAAAACACCCTCTTCTGCTCTCTCAACCACGCTCTTTTTATTTCCACACATCTCTCTTACCCATACGTTACTCACTCGATCAAACCACCTCACACCACACATTGTCCTCAAACATCTCATTTCCAGCACATCCATCCTCCTGCTCACAACTCTATCCATAACCCACGCCTCGCAACCGTACAACATTGTTGGAACCACTATTCCTTCAAACATACCCATTTTTGCTTTCCGAGATAATGTTCTCGACTTCCACACATTTTTCAAGGCCCCCAGAATTTTCGCCCCCTCCCCCACCCAATGATCCACTTCCGCTTCCATGGTTCCATTCGCTGCCAAATCCACTCCCAGATATCTAAAACACTTCACTTCCTCCAGTTTTTCTCCATTCAAACTCACCTCCCAATTGACTTGACCCTCAACCATACTGTACCTAATAACCTTGCTCTTATTCACATTTACTCTTAAATTTTTTCTTCCACACACTTTACCAAACTCAGTCACCAGCTTCTGCAGTTTCTCACATGAATCAGCCACCAGCGATGTATCATCAGCGAACAACAACTGACTCACTTCCCAAGCTCTCTCATCCCCAACAGACTTCATACTTGCCCCTCTTTCCAAAACTCTTGCATTCACCTCCCTAACAACCCCATCCATAAACAAATTAAACAACCATGGAGACATCACACACCCCTGCCGCAAACCTACATTCACTGAGAACCAATCACTTTCCTCTCTTCATACACGTACACATGCCTTACATCCTCGATAAAAACTTTTCACTGCTTCTAACAACTTTCCTCCCACACCATATATTCTTAATACCTTCCACAGAGCATCTCTATCAACTCTATCATATGCCTTCTCCAGATCCATAAATGCTACATACAAATCCATTTGCTTTTCTAAGTATTTCTCACATACATTCTTCAAAGCAAACTCCTGATCCACACATCCTCTACCACTTCTGAAACCACACTGCTCTTCCCCAATCTGATGCTCTGTACATGCCTTCAGCCTCTCAATCAATACCCTCCCATATAATTTACCAGGAATACTCAACACACTTATACCTCTGTAATTTGAGCACTCACTCTTATCCCCTTTGCCTTTGTACAATGGCACTATGCACGCATTCCGCCAATCCTCAGGCACCTCACCATGAGTCATACATACATTAAATAACCTTACCAACCAGTCAACAATACAGTCACCCCCTTTTTTAATAAATTCCACTGCAATACCATCCAAACCTGCTGCCTTGCCGGCTTTCATCTTCCGCAAAGCTTTCACTACCTCTTCTCTGTTTACCAAATCATTTTCCCTAACCCTCTCACTTTGCACACCACCTCGACCAAAACACCCTATATCTGCCACTCTATCATCAAACACATTCAACAAACCTTCAAAATACTCACTCCATCTCCTTCTCACATCACCACTACTTGTTATCACCTCCCCATTTGCGCCCTTCACTGAAGTTCCCATTTGCTCCCTTGTCTTACACACTTTATTTACCTCCTTCCAGAACATCTTTTTATTCTCCCTAAAATTTAATGATACTCTCTCACCCCAACTCTCATTTGCCCTTTTATTCACCTCTTGCACCTTTCTCTTGACCTCCTGTCTCTTTCTTTTATACATCTCCCACTCAATTGCATTTTTTCCCTGCAAAAATCGTCCAAATGCCTCTCTCTTCTCTTTCACTAATACTCTTACTTCTTCATCCCACCACTCACTACCCTTTATAATCAACCCACCTCCCACTCTTCTCATGCCACAAGCATCTTTTGCGCAATCCATCACTGATTCCCTAAATACATCCCATTCCTCCCCCACTCCCCTTACTTCCATTGTTCTCACCTTTTTCCATTATGTACTCAGTCTCTCCTGGTACTTCCTCACACAGGTCTCCTTCCCAAGCTCACTTACTCTCACCACCCTCTTCACCCCAACATTCACTCTTCTTTTCTGAAAACCCATACAAATCTTCACCTTAACCTCCACAAGATAATGATCAGACATCCCTCCAGTTGCACCTCTCAGCACATTAACATCCAAAAGTCTCTCTTTCGCACGCCTGTCAATTAACACGTAATCCAATAACGCTCTCTGGCCATCTCTCCTACTTACATAAGTATGCTTATGTATATCTCGCTTTTTAAACCAGGTATTCCCAATCATCAGTCCTTTTTCAGCACATAAATCTACAAGCTCTTCACCATTTCCATTTACAACACGGAACACCCCATGTATACCAATTATCCCTCAACTGCCACATTACTCACCTTTGCATTCAAATCACCCATCACTATAACCCGGTCTCGTGCATCAAAACCACTAACACACTCATGCAGCTGCTCCCAAAACACTTGCCTCTCTTGATCTTTCTTCTCATAACCAGGTGCATATGCACCAATAATCACCCACCTCTCTCCATCAACTTTCAGTTTTACCCATATTAATCGAGAATTTACTTTCTTACACTCTATCACATACTCCCACAACTCCAGTTTCAGGAGCATTGCTACTCCTTCCCTTGCTCTTGTCCTCTCACCAACCCCTGACTTTACTCCCCAGACATTCCCAAACCACTCTCTATATATATATATATGTAAATATATATATATATATATATATATATATATATATATACATATATATATATATATATATATATATATATATATATATATATATATATATATATATATATATATATATATATATATATATATATATATATATATATATATATATATATATATATATATATATATATATATATATATATATATATATATATATATATATATATATATATATATATATATATATATATATATATATATATATATATATATATATATATATATATATATATATATATTTCTTTTTTTTTTTCTTTTTTTTTTTTTACTTTTGTCGCTGTCTCCCGCGTTTGCGAGGTAGCGCAAGGAAACAGACGAAAGAAATGGCCCAACCCACCCCCATACACATGTATATACATACGTCCACACACGCAAATATACATACCTACACAGCTTTCCATGGTTTATCCCAGACGCTTCACATGCCTTGATTCAATCCACTGACAGCACGTCAACCCCGGTATACCACATCGCTCCAATTCACTCTATTCCTTGCCCTCCTTTCACCCTCCTGCATGTTCAGGCCCCGATCACACAAAATCTTTTTCACTCCATCTTTCCACCTCCAATTTGGTCTCCCTCTTCTCCTCGTTCCCTCCACCTACGACACATATATTCTCTTGGTCAATCTTTCCTCACTCATTCTCTCCATGTGCCCGAACCATTTCAAAACACCCTCTTCTGCTCTCTCAACCACGCTCTTTTTATTTCCAAACATCTCTCTTACCCTTACGTTACTTACTCGGTCAAACCACCTCACACCACACATTGTCCTCAAACATCTCATTTCTAGCACATCCATCCTCCTGCGCACAACTCTATCCATAGCCCACGCCTCGCAACCATACAACATTGTTGGAACCACTATTCCTTCAAACATACCCATTTTTGCTTTCCGAGATAATGTTCTCGACTTCCACACATTCTTCAAGGCTCCCAGAATTTTCGCCCCCTCCCCCACCCTATGATCCACTTCCGCTTCCATGGTGCCATCCGCTGCCAGATCCACTCCTAGATATCTAAAACACTTCACTTCCTCCAGTTTTTCTCCATTCAAACTTACCTCCCAATTGACTTGACCCTTAACCCTACTGTACCTAATATCCTTGTTCTTATTCACATTTACTCTTAACTTTCTTCTTTCATTCACTTTACCAAACTCAGTCACCAGGTTCTGCAGTTTCTCACATGAATCAGCCACCAGCGCTGTATCATCAGCGAACAACAACTGACTCACTTCCCAAGCTCTCTCATCCCCAACAGACTTCATACTTGCCCCTCTTTCCAAAACTCTTGCATTTACCTCCCTGACAACCCCATCCATAAACAAATTAAACAACCATGGAGACATCACACACCCCTGCCGGAAACCTACATTTACTGAGAACCAATCACTTTCCTCTCTTCCTACACGTACACATGCCTTACATCCTCGATAAAAACTTTTCACTGCTTCTAACAACTTGCCTACCACACCATATATTCGTAATTCCTTCCACAGACCATCTCTATCAACTCTATCATATGACTTCTCCAGATCCATATATGCTACATACAAATCCATCTGCTTTTCTAAGTATTTCTCACATACATTCTTCAAAGCAAACACCTGATCCATACATCCCCTAACAATTATGAAACCACACTGCTCTTCCCCAGTCTGATGTTCTGAACATACCTTCACCCTCTCAATCAATACCCTCCCATATGATTTACCAGGAATACTCAACAAACTTATACCTCTGTAATTTGAGCACTCACTCTTATCCCCTTTGCCTTTGTACAATGGCACTATGCACACATTTCGCCAATCCTCAGTCACCTCACCATGAGTCATACATACATTAAATAACCTTACCAACCAGTCAACAATACAGTCACGCCCTTTTTTAATAAATTCCACTGCAATACCATCCAAACCTGCTGCCTTGCCGGCTTTTATCTTCAACAAAGCTTTTACTACCTCTTCTCTGTTCACAAATGTTTTTCCCTAACCCTCTCACTTTGCCCAACACCTCGACCAAAACACCCTATATCTGCCACTCTATCATCATTGCCATTGTACAAAGGCAAAGGGGATAAGAATGAGTGCTCAAATTACAGAGGTATAAGTTTGTTGAGTATTCCTTGTAAATTATATGGGAGGGTATTGATTGAGAGGGTGAAGGCATGTACAGAGTATCAGATTGAGGAAGAGCAGTGTGGTTTCAGAAGTGGTAGAGGATGTGTGGATCAGGTGTTTGCTTTGAAGAATGTATGTGAGAAATACTTAGAAAAGCAAATGGATTTGTATGTATCATTTATGGATCTGGAGAAGGCATATGATAGAGTTGATAGAGATGCTCTGTGGAAGGTATTAACAATATATGGTGTGGGAGGCAAGTTGTTAGAAGCAGTGAAAAGTTTTTTATCGAGGATGTAAGGTTGTGTACGTGTAGGAAGAGAGGAAAGTGATTGGTTCTTAGTGAATGTAGGTTTGCGTCAGGGGTGTGTGATGTCTCCATGGTTGTTTAATTTGTTTATGGATGGGGTTGTTAGGGAGGTGAATGCAAGAGTTTTGGAAAGAGGGGCAAGTATGAAGTCTGTTGGGGATGAGAGAGCTTGGGAAGTGAGTCAGTTGTTGTTCGCTGATGATACAGCGCTGGTGGCTGATTCATGTGAGAAACTGCAGAAGCTGGTGACTGAGTTTGGTAAAGTGTGTGAAAGAAGAAAGTTAAGAGTAAATGTGAATAAGAGCAAGGTTATTAGGTACAATAGGGTTGAGGGTCAAGTCAATTGGGAGGTGAGTTTGAATAGAGAAAAACTGGAGGAAGTGAAGTGTTTTAGATATCTGGTAGTGGATCTGGCAGCGGATGGATCCATGGAAGCGGAAGTGGATCATAGGGTGGGGGAGGGGGCGAAAATTCTGGGAGCCTTGAAGAATGTGTGGAAGTCGAGAACATTATCTCGGAAAGCAAAAATGGGTATGTTTGAAGGAATAGTGGTTCCAACAATGTTGTGTGGTTGCGAGGCGTGGGCTATGGATAGAGTGGTGCGTAGGAGGATGGATGTGCTGGAAATAAGATGTTTGAGGACAATGTGTGGTGTGAGGTGGTTTGATCGAGTAAGTTACGTAAGGGTAAGTGAGATGTGTGGAAATAAAAAGAGCGTGGTTGAGAGAGCAGAAGAGGGTGTTTTGAAATGGTTTGGGCACCTGGAGAGAATGAGTGAGGAAAGATTGACCAAGAGGATATATGTTTCGGAGGTAGAGGGAACGAGGAGAAGAGGGAGACCAAATTGGAGGTGGAAAGATGGAGTGAAGAAGATTTTGTGTGATCGGGGCCTAAACATGCAGGAGGGTGAAAGGAGGGCAAGGAATAGAGTGAATTGGAGCGATGTGGTATACCGGGGTTGACGTGCTGTCAGTGGATTGAATCAGGGCATGTGATGCGTCTGGGGTAAACCATGGAAAGCTGTGAAGGTATGATATTTGCGTGTGTGGACGTATGTATATACATGTGTATGGGGGTGGGTTGGGCCATTTCTTTCGTCTGTTTCCTTGCGCTACCTCGCAAACGCGGGAGACAGCGACAAAGCAAAAAAAAAAAAAATATATATATATATATATATATATATACATATATCATACAAAGCTCCATCAGCCAGGATCGAACCTGGGACCAGTTGTGCAAGAGGCAGGCATGCTAACCGCTAGGCTAAGGGACTGTATAATAAGAAACAACTATTCGAAATACTAAGTACTCGAATACTTAGTATTTCGAATAGTTGTTTCATATTATACAGTCCCTTAGCCT
>NC_092269.1:24752705-24757705 GCF_036320965.1 Panulirus ornatus
TATACATACGTCCACACACGCAAATATACATACCTACACAGCTTTCCATGGTTTACCCCAGACGCTTCACATGCCCTGATTCAATCCACTGAGAGCACGTCAACCCCAGTATACCACATCGATCCAATTCACTCTGTTCCTTGCCCTCCTTTCACCCTCCTGCATGTTCAGGCCCCGATCACACAAAATCTTTTTCACTCCATCTTTCCACCTCCAATTTGGTCTCCCACTTCTCCTCGTTCCCTCCACCTCCGACATATATATCCTCTTGGTCAATCTTTCCTCACTCATTCTATCCATGTGCCCAAACCACTTCAAAACACCCTCTTCTGCTCTCTCAACCACGCTCTTTTTATTTCCACACATCTCTCTTACCCATACGTTACTTACTCGATCAAACCACCTCACACCACACATTGTCCTCAAACATCTCATTTCCAGCACATCCATCCTCCTGCGCACAACTCTATCCATAGCCGACGCCTCGCAACCATACAACATTGTTGGAACCACTATTCCTTCAAACATACCCATTTTTGATTTCCGAGATAATGTTCTCGACTTCCACACATTCTTCAAGGCTCCCAGAATTTTCGCCCGTTCCCCCACCCTATGATCCACTTCCGCTTCCGTGGTTCCATCGCCTGCCAGATCCACTACCAGATATCGAAAACACTTTACTTCCTCCAGTTTTTCTCCATTCAAACTTACCTCCCAATTGACTTGACCCTCAACACTATAGTACCTTATAACCTTGCTCTTATTTACATTTACTCTTAACTTTTTTCTTTCACACACTTTACCAAACTCAGTCACCAGCTTCTGCAGTTTCTCACATGAATCAGCCATCAGCGCTGTATCATCAGCGAACAACAACTGACTCTCTTCCCAAGCTCTCTCATCCCCAACAGACTTCATACTTGCCCCTCTTTCCAAAACTCTTGCATTTACCTCCCTAACAACCCCATCCATAAACAAATTAAACAACCATGGAGACATCACACACCCCTGCCGCAAACCTACATTCACTGAGAACCAATCACTTTCCTCTCTTCCTACACGTACACATGCCTTACATCTTCGATAAAAACTTTTCACTGCTTCTAACAACTTGCCTCCCACACCATATATTCTTAATACCTTCCACAGAGCATCTCTATCAACTCTATCTCTATCAATCTCTATCATATGCGTTCTCCAGATCTACAAATGCTACATACAAATCCATTTGCTTTTCTAAGTATTTCTCATATACATTCTTCAAAGCAAACACCTGATCCACACATCCTCTACCACTTCTGAAACCACACTGCTCTTCCCCAATCTGATGTTCTGTACATGCCTTCACCCTCTCAGTCAATACCCTCCCATATAATTTACCAGGAATACTCAACAAACTTATACCTCTGTAATTTGAGCACTCACTCTTATCCCCTTTGCCTTTGTACAATGGCACTATGCACGCATTTCGCCAATCCTCAGGCGCCTTACCATGAGTCATACATACATTAAATAACCTTACCAACCAATCAATAATACAGTCATCCCCTTTTTTAATAAATTCCACTGCAATACCATCCAAACCTTCTGCCTTGCCGGCTTTCATCTTCCGCGAAGCTTTTACTACGTCTTCTCTGTTTACTAAATCATTTTCCCTAACCCTCTCACTTTGCACACCACCTCAACCAAAACACCCTATATCTGCCACTCTATCGTCAAATCTATATATATATAAATATATATATATATATATATATATATATATATATATATATATATATATATATATATATATATATATATATATATATATATATATATATATATATATATATGTATATATATATATATATATATATATATATATATATATATATATATATATATATATATATATATATATATATATATATATATATATATATATATATATACATATATATATATATATATATACATATATATATATATATATATGTATTTATATTTCTCTTATTTTTTTTTTTGCTTTGTCGCTGTCTCCCGCGTTTGCGAGGTAGCGCAAGGACACAGACGAAAGAAATGGCCCAACCCACCCCATACACATGCATATACATACGTCCACACACGCAAATATACATACCTACACAGCTATCCATGGTTTACCACAGACGCTTCACATGCCCTGATTCAATCCACTGACAGCACGTCAACCCGGTATACCACATCGATTCAATTCACTCTACTCCTTGCCCTCCTTTCACCCTCCTGCATGTTCAGGCCCCGATCACACAAAATCTTTTTCACTCCATCTTTCCACCTACAATTTGGTCTCCCATTACTCCTCGTTCCCTCCACCACCGACACATATATCCTCTTGGTCAATCTTTCCTCACTCATTCTCTCCATGTGACCAAACCATTTCAAAATACCCTCTTCTGCTCTCTCAACCACGCTCTTTTTATTTCCACACATCTTTCTTACCTTTACGTTAATTACTCGATCAAACCACCTCACACCACACATTGTCCTCAAACATCTCATTTCCTGCACATCCACCCTCCTGCGCACAACTCTATCTATAGCCGACGCCTCGGAACCATACAACATTGTTGGAACCACTATTCCTTCAAACATACCCATTTTTGATTTCCGAGATAATGTTCTCGACTTCCACACATTCTTCAAGGCTCCCAGGATTTTCGCCCCCTCCCCCACCCTATGACCCACTTCCGCTTCCATGGTTCTATCCGCTGCCAGATCCACTCCCAGATATCGAAAACACTTTACTTCCTCCAGTTTTTCTCCATTCAAACTTACCTCCCAATTGACTTGACCCTCAACCCTACTGTACCTAATAACCTTGCTCTTATTCACATTTGCTCTTAACTTTCTTGTTTCACACACTTTACCAAACTCAGTCACCAGCTTCTGCAGTTTCTCACATGAATCAGCCACCAGCGCTGTATCATCAGCGAACAACAACTGACTCACTTCCCAAGCTCTCTCATCCACAACAGACTTCATACTTGCCCCTCTTTCCAAAACTCTTGCATTTTCCTCCCTAACGACCCCATCCATAAACAAATTAAACAACCATGGAGACATCAAACACCCCTACCGCAAACCTACATTTACTGAGAACCAATCACTTTCCTCTCTTCCTACACGTACACATGCCTTACATCATCGATAAAAACTTGTCACTGCTTCTAACAAATTGCCTCCCACACCATATATTGTTAATACCTTCCACAGAACATCTCTATAAACTCTATCATATGCCTTCTCCAGATCCATAAATGCTACATACAAATCCATCTTCTTTTCTAAGTATTTCTCACATACATTCTTCAAAGCAAACACCTGATACACACATCCTCTACCACTTCTGAAACCACACTGCTCTTCCCCAATCTGATGTTCTGTACATGCCTTCACCCTCTCAATCAATACCCTCCCATATGATTTACCAGGAATACTTAACAAACTTATACCTCTGTAATTTGAGCACTCACTCTTATCCCATTTGCCTTTGTACAATGGCACTATGCACGCATTTCGCCAATCCTCAGGCACCTCACCATGAGTCATACATACATTAAATAACCTTACCAAGCAGTCAATAATACAGTCATCCCCTTTTTTAATAAATTCCACTGCAATACCATCCAAACCTGCTGCCTTGCCGGCTTTCATCTTCCGCAAAGCTTTTACTACCTCTTCTCTGTTTACCAAATCATTTTCCCTAACCCTCTCACTTTGCACACCACCTCGACCAAAACACCCTATATCTGCCACTCTATCATGTGTGTGTCGGAGGTGGAGGGAGCGGGGAGAGGTGGTAGACCGGATTGGGGGTGGAAAGATGGAGTGGGGTAGGGGGTTCTGTGTGATCGGGGCCTGAACGTGCGGGAGGGTGGGGGGAGGGCGGGGAGTGGAGTAGTTTGGATCGGTGTGGTGTGCCGGGGTTGGCGTGCTGTCGGTGGATTGAGTCGGGGCGTGTGGGGCGTCTGGGGTAAACCATGGAAAGCTGTGTAGGTATGTATTTTTGCGTGTGTGGACGTATGTACATACATGTGTATGGGGGTGGGTTGGGCCATTTCTTTCGTCTGTTTCCTTGTGCTACCTCGCAAACGTGGGAGACAGCGACAAAGCAAAATAGAAAAATATATATATATATATATATATATATATATATATATATATATATATATATATATATGTATTCGACAAAGGCCCAGTCCTCTGTTCTTAACGCTACCTCGCTAATGCGGGAAATGTCGGATAGTTTAAAAAAATAAAAGAAAGATGTTTCCCTGGGGATAGGGGAGAAAGAATACTTCCCACGTATTCCCTGCGTGTCGTAGAAGGCGACTAAAAGGGAAGGGAGTGGGGGGTTGGAAATCCTCCCCTCTCGTTTTTTTTTCTTTATTTTAATTTTCCAAAAGAAGGAACGGAGAAGAGGGCCAGGTGAGGATATTTCCTCAAAGGCCCAGTCCTCTGTTCTTAACGCTACCTCGCTGTCGCGGGAAATGGCGGATAGTATGAAAAAAAAAAAAAAAAATATATATATATATATATATATATATATATATATATATATATATATATATATATATATATATATATATATATATAAATATATATATATATATGTATATTTCTTTTATTTTTTTTTTTGCTTTGTCGCTATCTCCCGCGTTTGCGAGGTTGCGCAAGGAAACAGACGAAAGAAATGGCCCAACCCACCCCCATACACATGTATATACATACGTCCACACACGCAAATATACATACCTACACAGCTTTCAATGGTTTACCCCAGACGCTTCACATGCCTTGATTCAATCCACTGACAGCACGTCAACCCCGGTATACCACATCGCTCCAATTCACTCTATTCCTTGCCCTCCTTTCACCCTCCTGCATGTTCAGGCCCCGATCACACAAAATCTTTTTCACTCCATCTTTCCACCTCCAATTTGGTCTCCCTCTTCTCCTCGTTCCCTCCATCTCCG
>NC_092269.1:24762705-24812705 GCF_036320965.1 Panulirus ornatus
TATATATATATATATATATATATATATATATATATATATATATATATATATATATATATATATATATATATATATATATATATATATATATATATATATATATATATATATTTTTTTTTTTTTTTTTTTTTTTTATACTTTGTCGCCGTCTCCCGCGTTTGCGAGGTAGCGCAAGGAAACAGACGAAAGAAACGGCCCAACCCCCCCCCCCCCATACGCATGTACATACACACGTCCACACACGCAAATATACATACCTACACAGCTTTCCATGGTTTACCCCAGACGCTTCACATGCCTTGCTTCAATCCACTGACAGCACGTCAACCCCTGTATACCACATCGACTCCAATTCACTCTATTTCTTGCCCTCCTTTCACCCTCCTGCATGTTCAGGCCCCGATCACACAAAATCTTTTTCACTCCATCTTTCCACCTCCAATTTGGTCTCCCTCTTCTCCTCGTTCCCTCCACCTCCGACACATATATCATCTTGGTCAATCTCTCCTCACTCATTCTCTCCATGTGCCCAAACCATTTCAAAACACCCTCTTCTGCTCTCTCAACCACGCTCTTTTTATTTCCACACATCTCTCTTACCCTTACGTTACTTACTCGATCAAACCACCTCACACCACACATTGTCCTCAAACATCTCATTTCCAGCACATCCATCCTCCTGCGCACATCTCTATCCATAGCCCACGCCTCGCAACCATACAACATTGTTGGAACCACTATTCCCTCAAACATACCCATTTTTGCTTTCCGAGATAATGTTCTCGACTTCCACACATTTTTCAAGGCTCCCAAAATTTTCGCCCCCTCCCCCACCCTATGATCCACTTCCGCTTCCATGGTTCCATCCGCTGACAGATCCACTCCCAGATATCTATATATATATATAAATATATATATATATATATATATATATATATATATATACATATACATATATATATATTTATATATATATATATATATATATATATATATATATATATATATATATATATATATATATATATATATATATATATATATATATATATATATATATATATATATATATATATGTATATATACATATATATATATATATATATATGTATATATATATATATATATATATATATATATATATATATATATATATATATATATATATATATATATATATATATATATATATATATATTTATATATACATATATACATATATATATATATATATATATATATATATATATATATATATATATATATATATATATATATATATATATTTTTTTTTTTTTTTTTTTTGCTTTGTCGCTGTCTCCCGCGTTTGCGAGGTAGCGCAAGGAAACAGCCGAAAGAAATGGCCCAACCCACCCCCATACACATGCCTTGATTCAATCCACTGACAGCACGTCAACCCGGTATACCACATCGCTCCAATTCACTCTATTCTTTGCCCTCCTTTCACCCTCCTGCATGTTCAGGCCCCGATCACACAAAATCTTTTTCACTCCATCTTTCCACCTCCAATTTGGTCTCCCTCTTCTCCTCGTTCCCTCCACCTCCGACACATATATCCTCTTTGTCAATCTTTCCTCACTCATTCTCTCCATGTGACCAAACCATTTCAAAACACCCTGTTCTGCTCTCTCAACCACTCTCTTTTTATTTCCACACATCTCTCTTACCCTTACGTTACTTACTCGATCAAACCACCTCACACCACATATTGTCCTCAAACATCTCATTTCAAGCACATCCATCCTCCTGCGCACAACGCTATCCATAGTCCACGCCTCGTAACCATACAACATTGTTGGAACCACTATTCCTTCAAACATACCCATTTTTGCTTTCCGAGATAATGTTCTCGACTTCCACACATTCTTCAAGGCTTCCAGAATTTTCGCCCCCTCCCCCACCCTATGATCCACTTCCGCTTCCATGGTTCCATCCGCTGCCAGATCCACTCCCAGATATCTAAAACACTTCACTTCCTCCAGTTTTTCTCCATTCAAACTCACCTCCCAATTGAATTGACCCTCAACCCTACTGTACCTAATAACCTTGCTCTTATTCACATTTACTCTTAACTTTCTTCTTTCACACACTTTACCAAACTCAGTCACCAGCTTCTGCAGTTTCTCACATGAATCAGCCACCAGGCCTGTATCATCAGCGAACAACAACTGACTCACTTCCCAAGCTCTCTCATATATATATATATATATATATATATATATATATATATATATATATATATATATATATATATATATATATATATATATTAGGTACAGTAGGGTTGAGGGTCAAGTCAATTGGGAGGTGAGTTTGAATGGAGAAAAACTGGAGGAAGTGAAGTGTTTTAGATATCTGGGAGTGGATCTGGCAGCGGATGGAACCATGGAAGCGGAAGTGGATCATAGGGTGGGGGAGGGGGCGAAAATTCTGGGAGCCTTGAAGAATGTGTTGGAAGTCGAGAACATTATCTCGGAAAGCAAAAATGGGTATGTTTGAAGGAATAGTGGTTCCAACAATGTTGTATGGTTGTGAGGCGTGGGCTATTGATAGAGTTGTGCGCAGGAGGATGGAGGTGCTGGAAATGAGATGTTTGAGGACAATGTCTGGTGTGAGGTGGTTTGATCGAGTAAGTAACGTAAGGGTAAGAGAGATGTGTGGAAATAAAAATAGCGTGGTTGAGAGAGCAGAAGAGGGTGTTTTGAAATGGTTTGGTCACATGGAGAGAATGAGTGAAGAAAGATTGACCAAGAGGATATATGTGTCGGAGGTGGAGGGAACGAGGAGAAGAGGGAGACCAAATTGGAGGTGGAAAGATGGAGTGAAAAAGATTTTGTGTGATCGGGGCCTGAACATGCAGGAAGGTGAAAGGAGGGCAAGGAATAGAGTGAATTGGAGCGATGCGGTATACCGGGGTTGACGTGCAGTCAGTGGATTGAATCAAGGCATGTGAAGCGTCTGGGGTAAACCATGGAAAGCTGTGTAGGTATGTATATTTGCGTGTGTGGACGTATGTATATACATGTGTATGGGGGTGGGTTGGGCCATTTCTTTCCTCTGTTTCCTTGCGCTACCTCGCAAACGCGGGAGACAGCGACAAAAAAAAAAATGTATATATATAAATATAAATATATATATATATATATATATATATATATATATATATATATATATATATATATATATATATATATATATATATATATATATATATATATATATATATATATATATATATATATATATATATACACGCCTTTCACCCTCCTGCAAGTTCAGGCCCCGATCACTCAAAATCTTTTTCACTCCGTCTTTCTACCTCCAATTTGGTCTCCAACCTCCCCTCGTTCCCTCCACCTCCGACACATATATCCTCTTGGTCAATCCTTCTTCACTCATTCTCGCCATGTGCCCAAACCATTTCAAAACACCCTCTTCTGCTCTCTCAACCACGCTCTTTTTATTTCCACACATCTCTCTTACCCTTACATTACTTACTCGATCTAACCACCTCACACCACATATTGTCCTCAAACATCTCATTTCTAGCACATCCACCCTCTTGTACACAACTCTATCCATAGCCCACGCCTCGCAACCATACAATATTGTTGGAACCACTATTCCTTCAAACATAGCCATTTTTGCTTTCCGTGATAATGTTCTCGACTTCCACACATTCTTCAAGGCTCCCAGGGTTTTCGCCCCCTCCCCCACCCTATGATTCACTTCCGCTTAAATGATTCCATCCGCTGCCAGATCCACTCCCAGATATCTAAAACACTCCAGTTTTTCTCCATTCAAACTTACCTCCCAATTGACTTTTCCCTCAACTCTACTGTACCTAATAACCTTGCTCTTATTCACATGTACTCTTAACTTTCTTCTTTCACACACTTTACCAAACTCAGTCACCAGCTTCTGCAGTTTCTCACATGAATCAGCCACCAGCGCTGTATCATCAGCGAACAAAAACTTACTCATTTCCCAAGCTCTCTCATCCCCAACAGATTCATACTTGCCCCTCTTTACAAAACTCTTGCCGTCACCTTGCTAACAACCCAATCCATAAACAAATTAAACAACCATGGAGACATCAAACACCCCTGCCGCAAACCTACATTCACTGAGAACCAGTCACTTTCCTCTCTTCCTACACGTACATATGCCTTACATCCTCGATTAAAAATTTTCACTACTTCTAAAAACTTGCCTCCCACACCATATATTCTTAGTACTTTCCACAGAGCGTCTCTATCAACTCCATCATATGCCTTTTCCAGATCCATAAATGCTACATACAAATCCATTTGCTTATCTAATTATTTCTTACATACATTTTTCAAAGCAAACACATGATCCACATATCATGTACCACTTCTGAAACCACACTGCTCTTCCCCAATCTGATGCTCTGTACATGCCTTCAACCTCTCAATCAATACCCTCCCATATAGTTTACCAGGAATACTCAACAAACTTATACCTTTGTAATTTGAGCACTTACTCTTATCCTCTTTGCCTTTGCACAATGGCACTATTAACGCATTCCCCCAATCCTCAGGCACCTCACCATGAATCATACATACATTACATAATCTTTCCATCCAGTCAACAATACACTCATCCCCTTTTTTTAATAAATTCCACTGCAATACAATGCAAACCCGCTGCCTTGCCGGCTTTTATCTTCCGCACAGCTTTTACTACCTCTTTTCTCTTTTTACCAAATCATTTTCCCCAACCCTCTCACTTTGCACACCACCTCGACCAAAACAACGTATATATGCCACTCTATCATCAACCACATTCAACAAACCTTCAAAATACTCACTCCATCTCCTTCTCACATCACCACTACTTGTTATCACCTCCCCATTAGCCCCTTCACTGAAATTCCCATTTGCTCCCTTGTCTTACACACTTTATTTACCTTCTTCCAGAACATCTTTTTATTCTCCCTAAAATTTAATGATACTTTCTCACCCCACCTCTCATTTGCCCTCTTTTTCACCTCTTGCACCATTCTCTTGACCTCCTGTCTCTTTCTTTTATACATCTCCCACTCATTTCCATCTTTTCCCTGGAAAAATCATACAAATGCCTCTCTCTTGTGTTTCACTAATAATCTTACCTCTTCATCCCACCACTCACTACAAGTTATAATCAACCCAATTCCCACGCTTCTCATGCCACAAGCATCTTTTGCGCAAGCCATCACTACTTCCATAAATACGTCACATTCCTCCCCCACTACCCTTACCTCCTTTGTTCTCACCTTTTTCCATTCTGTAGTCAGTCTCTCACACAAGTCTCCTTCCTAAGCTCACTTATTCTCACCACCCTCTTCACCCCAACATTCTTTCTTCTTTTCTGAAAACCCATACAAATCTTCACCTTCGCCTCCACAAGATTATGATCAGACATCCCTCCAGTTGCACCTCTCAACACATTAACATCCACTAACACACATATACATATATATATATATATATATATATATATATATATATATATATATATATATATATATATATATATATATATATATATATATATATATATATATATATATATATACATATATATATATTTTGCTTTGTCGTTGTTTCCCGCGTTAGCGAGGTAGTGCAAGGAAATAGACGAAAGAATGCCCCAACCCGCCCACATACACATGTATATACATACACGTCCACACACGCAAATATACATATCTATACATCTCAATGTACACATATATATACACACACAGACATATACATATATACACATGTACACAATTCATACTGTCTTCCTTTATCTGTTCCCATCGCCACCTCGCCACACATGGAATAACAACCCCCTCTCCCCTCTTGTGTGCGAGGTAGCGCTAGGAAAAGACAACAAAGGCCCCATTCGTTCACGCTCAGTCTCTAGCTGTCATGTAATAATGCACCGAAACCACAGCTCCCTTTCCACATTCAGGCCCCACACAACTTTCCATGGTTTACCCCAGACGCTTCACATGCCCTGGTTTAATCCATTGACAGTACGTTGACCCCGGTATACCACATCGTTCCAATTCACTCTATTCTTTGCCCTCATTTCACCCTCCTGCATGTTCAGGTCCCGATCACTCAAAATCTTTTTCACTCCATCTTTCCACCTCGAATTTGGTCTCCCACTTCTCCTCGTTCCCTCCACCTCTCACACATATATCCTCTTGGTCAATCTTTCCTCACTCATTTTCTCCATGTGACCAAACCATTTCAAAACACCCTCTTCTGCTCTCTCATCCACACTCTTTTTATTTCCACACATCTCTCTGATCCTTACATTACTTACTCGATCAAACCACCTCACACCACATATTATCCTCAACCATCTCGATTCCAGCATATCCACCCTCCTACGCACAACCCTATCCATAGCCCACGCCTCGCAACCATACAACATTGTTCGAACCACTATTCCTTCAAACATACCCATTTTTGCTTTCCGAGATAATGTTCTCGACCTCCAACCATTCTTCAAGGCTCCCAGAATTTTCGCCCCCTCCCCCACCCTATGATTCATTTCCGCTTCCATGGTTCCATCCGCTACCAGATCCACTCCCAGGTATCTAAAACACTTTACTTCCTCCAGTTTTTCTCCATTCAAACTTACCTCGCAATTGACTTGACCCTCAACCCTACTGTACCTAATAACCTCGCTCTTATTCACATTTACCCTTAACTTTCTTCTTTCACACACTTTTCTAAACTCAGTCACCAGCTTCTGCAGTTTCTTACATGAATCAGCCACCAGCGCTGTATCATCAGCGAACAACAACTGACTCACTTCCCAAGCTCTCTCATCCACAACAGATCACATACTTGCCCCTCTTTCCAAAACTCTTGCATTCACCTCCCTAAAAACCCCATCCATAAACAAATTAAACAACCATGGAGACATCACACACCCCTGCCGCAAACCTACATTCACTGGGAACCAATCACTTTCCTCTCTTCCTAACGTACACTTGCCTTACATCCTCGATAAAAACTTTTCACTGCTTCTAACAACTTGAATATATATGAATATATATATATATATATATATATATATATATATATATATCATACAAACCTCCAACAGCCAGGATCGAACCTGCGACCTCTGTGCAAGAGGCAGTCATTCTAACCGCTAGGCTATGGGACTGTCCCATAGCCTAGCGGTTAGCATGCCTGCTTCTTGCACAGGGGTCCCAGGTTCGATCCTGGCTGTTGGAGGTTTGTATGTTCTGTGAAGGTGCGCGTTCATATGCACTTATTCGTGCATATATATATATATATATATACATATATATATATATATATATATATATATTCATGTATTTATTTATTTTGCTTTTTCGCTGTCTCCCGCGTTTGCGAGGTAGCGCAAGTAAACAGACTAAAGAAATGTCCCAACCTACCCCCATACACATGGATATACATACATGTCCACACACGCAAATATTCATACCCATACATCTCAATGTACACATATATATATATACACATACACACATACATATATACACATGCACATAATTCACATTCATTCAAATCGCCAGCTCGCCACACATGGAATAACATCCCCCTCCCCCCTCATGTGTGCACCGTTGCGCTAGGAAAAGACAAGAAAGACCCATTCGTTCACACTCACCCTCTAGCTGTATTAATGCCTGAAACGACAGTTCCCTTTCCACATCCAGGCCCCACAGAACTTTATATGGTTTATCCCAGACGCTTCACATGCTCTGATTCAATCCATTGACAGCACGTCGACCCCTGTATACCACATCGATCCAATTCACTCTATTCCTTGCCCACCTTTCACCCTCCTGCATGTTCAGGTCCCGATCACTCGAAATCTTTTTCACTTCATCTTTCCACCTCCAATTTGGTCTCCCACTTCTCCTCGTTCCCTCCACCTCCGACACATATATCCTCTTGGTCAATCTTTCCTGACTCATTCTCTCCATGTGCCTAAACCATTTCAAAACACCCTCTTCTGCTCTCTCAACCACGCTCTTTTTATTTTAACACATCTCTCTTACCCTTACATTACTTACTCGATCAAACTTTCATACACTCTATCAAATACTCCCACAACTCCTGTTTCAGGAGTAGTGCTACTCCTTCCCTTGCTCTTGTCCTCTTACTAACCCGTGATATACTCCCAAGATATTCCCAAACCTCTCTTCCCCTTTACCGTTGAGCTCCGTTTCACTCAGAGCCAAAACATCCAGGTTCCTTTCCTCAAACATAGTACCTATCTCTCCTGTTTTCTCATCTTGGTTACATCCACACACATTTAGACACCCGAATCTGAGCCTTCGAGGAGGATAAGCACTCCCCGCGTGCCTCCTTCTTCTGTTTCCACTTTTAGAAAGTCAAAATACAAAGAGGGGAAGGTTTTTGGCCCCCTGCTCCCCTCCCCTTTAGTCGCCTTCTACGTCACCTGAGGAATGCCTGGGAAGTATTCTTTCTTCCCTATCCCCAGGGATAATATATATATATATATATATATATATATATATATATATAAGGAATTAAGGGGAGTGGGGTAGGAATGGGATGTATTTAGGGAATCAGTGATGGATTGCGCAAAAGACGCTTGTGGCATGAGAAGCGTGGGAGTTGGGCTGATTAGAAAGGGTAGTGAGTGGTGGGATGAAGAAGTAAGATTATTAGTGAGAGAGAAGAGAGAGTTATTTGGACGATTTTTGCAGGGAAAAAATGGAATTGAATGGGATGTGTATATAAGAAAGAGACAGGAGGTCAAGAGAAAGGTGCAAGAGGTGAAAAAGAGGGCAAATGAGAGTTGGGGTGAGAGAGTATCATTAAATTTTACTGAGAATAAAAAGATGTTCTGGAAGGAGGTAAATAAAGTGCGTAAGATAAGGGAGCAAATGGGAACTTAAGTGAAGGGCGCAAATGGGGAGGTGATACCAAGTAATTTTGATGTGAGAAGGAGATGGAGTGAGTATTTTGAAGGTTTGTTGAATGTGTTTGACGATAGAGTGACAGATATAGGGTGTCTTGGTCGAGGTGGTGTGCAAAGTGAGAGGGTTGGGGGAAATGATTTGGTAAACAGAGAAGAGCTAGTAAAAGCTTTGCGGAAGATGAAAGCCGCAAGACAGCAGGTTTGGAATCTATTGTATTGGAATTTATTAAAAAAGGGGGTGACTGTATAGTTGACTGGTTGGTAAGGTTATTTAATGTATATATGACTCATGGTGAGGTGCCTGAGGATTGCCGGAATGCGTGCATAGTGCCATTGTACAAAGGCAAAGGGATAAGAGTGAGTGCTCAAATTACAGAGGTATAAGTTTGTTGAGTATTCCTGGGAAATTATAGGGGAGGATATTGATTGAGCGGGTGAAGGCATGTAAAGAGTATCAGATTGGGGAAGAGCAGTGTGGTTTCAGAAATGGTAGAGGATGTGTCGATCAGGTGTTTGCTTTGAAGAATGTATGTGAGAAATACTTAGAAAAGCAAATGGATTTGTATGTAGCACATTTGGATATGGAGAAGGCATATGATAGAGTTGATAGAGATGCTCTGTTGAAGGTATTAAGAGTATATGGTGTGGGTGGCAAGTTGTTAGAAGTAGTGAAAAGTTTTTATCGAGGATGTAATGCATGTGAACGTGTAGGAAGAGAGGAAAGTGATTGGTTCCCAGTGAATGTAGGTTTGCGGCAGGGGTGTGTGATGTCTCTATGGTTGTTTAATTTGTTTATGGATGGGGTTGTTAGGGAGGTGAATGCAAGAGTTTTGGAAAGAGGGGCAAGAATGAAGTCTGTTGTGGATGAGAGAGCTTGGGAAGTGAGTCAGTTGTTGTTCGCTGATGATACAGCACTGGTGACTGATTCATGTGAGAAACTGCAGAAGCTGGTGACTGAGATTGGTAAAGTGTGTGAAAGAAGAAAGTTAAGAGTAAATGTGAATAAGAGCAAGGTTATTAGGTACAGTAGGGTTGAGGGTCAAGTCAATTGGGAGCTAAGTTTGAATGGAGAAAAACAAGAGGAAGTAAAGTGTTTTAGATATCTGGGAGTGGATCTGGCAGCGGATGGAACCATGGAAGCGGAAGTGAATCATAGGGTGGGGAGGGGGAGAAAATCCTGGGAGCCTTGAAGAATGTGTGGAAGTCGAGAACATTATCTCGGAAAGCAAAAATGGGTATGTTTGAAGGAATAGTGGTTCCAACAATGTTGTATGGTTGCGAGGCATGGGCTATGAATAGAGTTGTGCGCAGGAGGGTGGATATGCTGGAAATGAGATGTTTGAGGACAATGTGTGGTGTGAGGTGGTTTGATCGAGTAAGTAATGTAAGGGTAAGAGAGATGTGTGGAAATAAAAAGAGCGTGGTTGAGAGAGCAGAAGAGGGTGTTTTTTAATGGTTTGGGCACATGGAGAGAATGAGTGAGGAAAGATTGACCAAGAGTATATATGTGTCGTAAGTGGAGTGAACGAGGAGAAGTGGGAGACCAGATTGGAGGTGGAAAGATGGAGTGAAAAAGATTTTGAGTGATCGGGTCCTGAACATGCAGGAGGGTGAAAGGCGGGCAAGGAATAGAGTGAATTGGATCGATGTGGTATACCGGGGTTGACGTGCTGTCAATGGATTGAATCAGGGCATGTGAAGCGTCTGGGGTAAACCATGGAAAGTTCTGTGGGGCATGGATGTGGAAAGGGAGCTGTGGTTTAGGGCATTGTTGCATGACAGCTAGAGACTGAGTGTGAACGAATGATGCGTTTGTTTGTCTTTTCCTAGCGCTACCCCGCACACATGAGGGAGGAGGGGGATGGTATTCCATGTGTGGCGAGGTGGCGATGGGAATGAATAAAGGCAGACAGTGTGAATTGTGTGCATGGGTATATATGTATGTGTCTGTGTGTGTATATATATATGTACATTGAGATGTATAGGTATGTATATTTGCGTGTGTGGACGTGTATGTATATACATGTGTATGGGGGTGGGTTGGGCCAGCTCTTTCGTCTGTTTCCTTGCGCTACCTCGCAAACGCGGGAGACAGCGGCAAAAAAAAAGAAAAAAAAAAAAAATATATATATATATATATATATATATATATATATATATATATATATATATATATATATATATACACATCCAAAACATTCAACGAGCGTTCTTAAACTTATCATTTTATAAATCTTATGAAAAATAAAGTTATCTCATTTGTATAGACCATCACTATTGTTAAGATTATAATTCTTTGTGTATTCAGTAATAAAAGATTCGATGATATTTCTCTTGGTAATAGAGTTAGAGTTAATAACTTAGATGGCGTTACTCCAGTCAATACAATGACCACAGTTTTTAACTTTACTAAACAAGGTATTTCATTCTTGTCCTGTTCTTGTAATATATTTTAGTTGCTTAAGTCTAACAGAAAGATCCTTACCAGTCTGACCAGCACAAAATTTATCACAGTTTCCAAAAGGAACTTTATAGATGCGACCAAGAGAATTTTCTGGTGAATTCCTGATTTAGACATTCTTTGTAGTAGTAATCTTGCTAAAGACAACATTTACATTAAAGTTTTTAAGCAACATGGGAAGCAAAGTGAAATTATCATTAAAAGGGAGAACTAAAAGATTCTTGGTGTCAATGGGAGGTTTGGACTGAACTCTATAAAATGACTTATTTGCTAACTTAAGGGATTTATCAATGAAAGATCTAGGGTACTTTAACTTAGATCCAATAGAATATATCTTCTCAAACTCATCAACAATAAACTTTGGACTGCAAATACGTAATGCCCTAAGGAACATAGATTAGAATGATGATAATTTAATTCTGTCATGTTGAGATGAGTAATAATGGATATGTGAGCATACATTGGTGGGTTTTCTGTATATGCTAAATTTAAACTTATTAACTTGTCTATGGATCATGCAATCTAAAAATGGTAACATACCATTATTCTCATTTTCTACAGTAAATTTGATGGAAGGTACTAAATTGTTAAGTAAGGGGAGAAATATTTGTAAATTTTCATTTGTTGGCCAAATACAAAGAACATCATCTACACACCTAAACCAAATTGCATTAGTAGGTAAGATATCCTTTAGTAATTTTGTTTAAAAAATTCCATATACAGATTACTTGGTACAGGTGAAAGAGGGTTACCCACTGCCATCCCAATTTTTCAGCATAATAATCTCCATTGAATTTAAATACACTGTCTTTTATAAACAATGTCATCAGTTCAATTGAATTAGACTTTGAAACAGGTAAATGAATATCATCCAAGTCATCAAATAAATATTCTAAAAGGTCATCAACTGGAATTTCAGTGAAAAGTGTGGAAACATCAAAGCTAACTAGTTTGAAATGAAAATTATTGTTGATTTGTAGAATGATAAGTTTATGAACGCTCGTTGTATGATTTGGACAATCACATGTTTACCAAATGGCGTCCTAGCTTCGTCTCTTGGATGTATATCAACTGACTGTTATATTTCTCTCTTGTGTCTCCCCTGATGATGTGATTATTACACGAAAGTGGACTTGAGAGCTTTTCGTGTTTCATTTGCCCTGTGGATTCATAGGGATATATATATATATATATATATATATATATATATATATATATATATATATCTTTGAAAAAGATATATATATATATATATATATATATATATATATATATATATATATATATATATATATATATATATATATATATATATATATATATATATATATATATATATATATATATATATATATATATATATATATATATATATATGTATATATATACATATATATATATATATATATATATATATATATATATATATATATATATATATATATATATATATATATATATATATATATATATATATATATTTATATATATATATATATATAAATATATATATAGAAGGTATTAAGAATTTATGATGTCGGAGGAAAGTTGTTTGAAGCAGTGGAAAGTTTTTATCGAGGATGTAAGGCAAGTGTACCTGCAGGAAGAGAGGAAAGTAATTGGTTCTCACTGAATATAGGTTTGCGGCAGGGATGTGTGATGTCTCCATGGTTGTTTAATTTGTTTATGGATCGTGTTGTTAGGGAGGTGAATGCAAGAGTTTTGGAAAGAGGGGCAAGTATGCAGTCTGTTACGGATGAGAGAGCTTGGGAAGTGAGTCAATTGTTCGCTGATGATAGAGCGCTGGTGGCTGATTCGGGTGAGAAACTACAGAAGCTGGTGACTTTGTTTGGTAAAGTGTTTGAAAGAGGAAAGCTGAGAGTAAATGTGAATAAGAGAAAGGTTATTAGTACAGTAGGGTTGAAGGACAAGTTAACTGGGAGGTAAGTTTGAATGGAGAAAAACTGGAGGAAGTGAAATGTTTTAGGTATCTGGCAGTGGCCTTGGCAGCGGATGGAACAATGGAGAAGTGAATCATAGGGTGGGGGAGGGGGCGAAAGTTCTGGGAGCGTTCAAGAATGGGTGGAAGTCGAAAACATTATCTCGGAGAGCAAAAATGGGTATGTTTTAGGGAATCGTGGTTCCAACAGTGTTATATGGTTGCAAGGAGTAAACTATGGACAAAGCTGTGCGGAGAAGGGTAGATATTGTGCAAATGAGATGTTTAAGGACAATTTGTGGCGTGAGATGGTTTGATCGAGTAAAGAATAATAGGGTAAGAGTGATGTGTGGTAATAGAAACAATGTGGCTGAGGCAGCAGAAGAGAGTGTTTTGAAATGGTTTCGTCACATGGAGAGAATGAGTGAGGAGAGATTGACCAAGAGGATATATCTGTCAGAAGTGGAGGGAATGATGGGAAGTGGGACACCAAGTTAGAGGTGGGAAGATGGATTCAAAAAGAATATATATATATATATATATATATATATATATATATATATATATATATATATATATATATATATATATATATATATATATATATATATATATATATATATATATATATATATATATATATATACATATATATATATATAGCTTTCTCCCCTATCCCTGGGGATAGGGGAGAAAGAATACTTCCCATGTATTCCCTGCGTGTCGTAGAAGGCGACTAAAAGGGAAGGGAGCGGGGGGCTGGAAATCCTCCCCTCTTTTTTTTTTTTTTTCCCAAAGAAGGAACAGAGAAGGGGGCCAGATGAGGATATTCCCTCAAAGGCCCAGTCCTCTGTTCTTAACGCTACCTTGCTAATGCGGGAAATGGCGAATAGTATGAAAGAAAAGAAAAAAAAAAAATATATATATATATATATATATATATATATATATATATATATATATATATATATATATATATATATATATATTTATTTTACTATTTATTTTGCTACGTCGCTGTCTCCCGCATTTGCGAGGTAGCGCAAGGAAACAGAAGAAAGAAATAGCCCAACCCACCACCATACACATGTATATACACACACGTCCACACACGCAAACCTACACACCCATACATCTCAATGTACACATATATATACACACGGAGGCACATACATATATATCCATGCACAAAATTCACACTGCCTGCCTTTATTCATTCCCATCGTCACCTCGCCACACATGGAATACCATCCCCCTCCCCCTCATGTGTGCGAAGTAGCGCTAGGAAAAGATAACAAAGGCCCCATTCGTTCACATTCAGTCTCCAGCTGTCATGCAATAATGCCCGAAACCAGAGCTCCCTTTGCACATCCAGGCCCCACACAACTTTCCATGGTTTACCCCAGACGCTTCACATGCCCTGATTCAATCCACTGACAGCACGTCAACACCGGTATACCACATCGATCCGATTCATTCTATTCCTTGCCCGATTTTCACCCTCCTGCATGTTCAGGCCCCGATCTCTCAAAATCTTTTTCACTCCATCTTTTCACCTAAAATTTGGTCTCCCACTTCTCCTCGTTCCCTCCACGTCCGACACATATATCCTCTTGGTGATTCTTTCCGCACTCATTCTCTCCATGTGCCCAAACCATTTCAAAACACCCTCTTCTGGTCTCTCAACCACGCTCGTTTTATTTCCACACATCTCTCTTACCCTTACATTACTTACTCGATCAAACCACCTCACACCACACATTGTCCTCAAACATCTCATTTCAAGCACATCCATCCTCCTGCGCACAACTCTATCCATAGCCCACGCCTCGCAACCATACAACATTGTTGGAACCACTATTAATTCAAACATACCCATTTTTGCTCTCCGAGATAATGTTCTCGACTTCCACACATTCTTCAATGCTCCCAGGATTTTCGCCCCACCCACCCTATGATTCACTTCCGCTTCCATGGTTCCATCCGCTGCCAGATCCACTCCCATATATCTAAAACACTTTACTTCCTCCAGTTTTTCTCTATTCAAACTTACCTCCAAACTGACTTCACCCTCAACCCTACTGTACCTATTAACCTTGCTCTTATTCACATTTAATCTTAACTTTCTTCTTTCACACACTTTACCAAACTCAGTCACCAGCTTTTGCAGTTTCTCACATGAATCACCCACCAGCGCTGTATCATCATCGAACAACAAGTGACTCACTTCCCAAGCTCTCTCATCCACAACAGACTTTATACTTGCACCTCTTTCCAAAACTCTTGCATTCACCTCCCTAACAACCCCACCTATAAACAAATTAAACAACCATGGAGACATCACACACCCATGACGCAAGACTACATTCACTGAGAACCAATCACTTTCCTCTCTTCCTACACGTACACATGCCTTACATCCTCGATAAAAACTGTTCACTGCTTCTAACAACTTGCCTCCCACACCATATATTCTTAACATCTTCCACAAAGCATTTCTATCAACTCTATCATATGCCTTCTCCAGATCCATAAATGCTACATACAAATCCATTTGCTTTTCTAAGTATTTCTCATATACATTCTTCAAAGCAAACACCTGATCCACACATCCTCTACCACTTCTGAAACCACACTGCTCTTCCACAATCTGATGCTCTGTACATGCCTTCACCCTCTCAATCAATACCCTCCCATATAATTTACCAGGAATACTCGACAAACGTATACCTCTGTAATTTGAGCACTCACTCTTATCCCCTTTGCCTATGTACAATGGCACTATGCACGCATTCCGCCAATGATCAGGCACCTTACCATGAGTCATACTTACATTAAATAACCTTACCAACCAGTCAACAATACAGTCACCCCCTTTTTTAATGAATTCAACTGCAATACCATCCAAACCTGCTGCCTTGCCGGCTTTCATCTTCCGCAAAGCTTTTACAACCTCTTCTCTGTTTACCAAATCATTTTCCCTAACCCTCTCACTTTGCACAACACCTCGACCAAGACACCCTATATCTGCCACTCTATCATCAAACACATTCAACAAACCTTCAAAATACTCACTCCATCTCCTTCTCACATCACCACTACTTGTTATCACCTCCCCATTAACGCCCTTCACTGAAGTTCCCATTTGCTCCCTTGTCTTACGCACTTTATTTACCTCCTTCCAGAACGTCTTTTTATTCTTCGTAAAATTTAATGATACTCTCTCACCCCAACTCTCATTTGCCCTCTTTTTCACCTCTTGCACCTTTCTCTTCACCTCCTGTCTCTTTCTTTTGCACATCTCCCACTCAATTGCATTTTTTCCCTGCAAAAATCGTGCAAATGCCTCTCTCTTCTCTTTCACTAATAATCTTACCTCCTCATCCCACCACCCACTACCCTTTCCAATCAACCTACCTCCCACTCTTCTCATGCCACAAGCATCTTTTGCACAATCCATCACTGATTCCCTAAATACATCCCATTCCTCCCCCACTCCCCTTACTTCCATTGTTCTCACCTTTTTCCTTTCTATACTCAGTCTCTCCTGGTACTTCCTCACACAAGTGTCCTTCCTAAGCTCACTTACTCTCACCACCCTCTTCACCACAACATTCACTCTTCTTTTCTGAAAACACATAGAAATTTTCACCTTAGCCTCCACAAGATAATGATCAGACATCCCTCCAGTTGCACCTCTCAGCACATTAACATCCAAAAGTCTCTCTTTCGCGCGCCAGTCAATTAACACGCAATCCAATAACGCTCTCTGGCCATCTCTCCTACTTACATATGTATACTTATGTATATCTCGCTTTTTAAACCAGGTATTCCCAATAACCAGTCCTTTATCAGCACATAAATCTACAAGCTCTTCACCATTTCCATTTACTACACTGAACACCCCATGTATACCAATTATTCCCTCAGCTGCCACATTACTCACCTTTGCATTCAAATCACCCATGACTGTAACCCGGTCTTGTGCATCAAAACCAGTAACACACTCATTCAGCTGCTTCGAAAACATATATATATATATATATATATATATATATATATATATATATATATATATATATATATATATATATATATATATATATATATATATATATATATATATATATATATATATATATATATATATATATATATATATATATATATATATATATATATATATTTATATATATATATATATATATATATATATATATATATATATATATATATATATATATATATATATATATATATATATATATATATATATATATATATATATATATATATATATATATATGTTGTATGGTTGCGAGGCGTGGGCTATGGATAGAGTTGTGCGCAGGAGGATGGATGTGCTGGAAATGAGATGTTTGAGGACAATGTGTGGTGTGAGGTGGTTTGATCGAGTAAAGGCTAAGGTGAAGATTTGTATGGGTTTTCAGAAAAGAAGAGTGAATGTTGGGGTGAAGAGGGTGGTGAGAGTAAGTGAGCTTGAGAAGGAGACCTGTGTGAGGAAGTACCAGGAGAGACTGAGTACAGAATGGAAAAAGGTGAGAACAATGGAAGTAAGGGGAGTGGGGGAGGAGTGGGATGTATTTAGGGAATCAGTGATGGATTGCGCAAAAGATGCTTGTGGCATGAGAAGAGTGGGAGGTGGGTTGATTAGAAAGGGTAGTGAGTGGTGGGATGAAGAAGTAAGAGTATTAGTGAAAGAGAAGAGAGAGGCATTTGGACGATTTTTGCAGGGAAAAAATGCAATTGAGTGGGAGATGTATAAAAGAAAGAGACAGGAGGTCAAGAGAAAGGTGCAAGAGGTGAAAAAGAGGGCAAATGAGAGTTGGGGTGAGAGAGTATCATTAAATTTTAGGGAGAATAAAAAGATGTTCTGGAAGGAGGTAAATAAAGTGCGTAAGACAAGGGAGCAAATGGAAACTTCAGCGAAGGGCGCAAATGGGGAGGTGATAACAAGTAGTGGTGATGTGAGAAGGAGATGGAGTGAGTATTTTGAAGATTTGTTGAATGTGTTTGATGATAGAGTGGCAGATATAGGGTGTTTTGGTCGAGGTGGTGTGCAAAGTGAGAGGGTTAGGGAAAATGATTTGGTAAACAGAGAAGAGGTAGTGAAAGCTTTGCGGAAGATGAAAGCCGGCAAGGCAGCAGGTTTGGATGGTATTGCAGTGGAATTTATCAAAAAAGGGGGTGACTGTATTGTTGACTGGTTGGTAAGGTTATTTAATGTATGTATGACTCATGGTGAGGTGCCTGAGGATTGGCGGAATGCGTGCATAGTGCCATTGTACAAAGGCAAAGGGGATAAGAGTGAGTGCTCAAATTACAGAGGTATAAGTTTGTTGAGTATTCCTGGTAAATTATATGGGAGGGTATTGATTGAGAGGGTGAAGGCATGTACAGAGCATCAGATTGGGGAAGAGCAGTGTGGTTTCAGAAGTGGTAGAGGATGTGTGGATCAGGTGTTTGCTTTGAAGAATGTATGTGAGAAATACTTAGAAAAGCAAATGGATTTGTATGTAGCATTTATGGATCTGGAGAAGGCATATGATAGAGTTGATAGAGATGCTCTGTGGAAGGTATTAAGAATATATGGTGTGGGAGGAAAGTTGTTAGAAGCAGTGAAAAGTTTTTATCGAGGATGTAAGGCATGTGTGCGTGTAGGAAGAGAGGAAAGTGATTGGTTCTCAGTGAATGTAGGTTTGCGGCAGGGATGTGTGATGTCTCCATGGTTGTTTAATTTGTTTATGGATGGGGTTGTTAGGGAGGTAAATGCAAGAGTTTTGGAAAGAGGGGCAAGTATGAAGTCTGTTGGGGATGAGAGAGCTTGGGAAGTGAGTCAGTTGTTGTTCGCTGATGATACAGCGCTGGTGGCTGATTCATGTGAGAAACTGCAGAAGCTGGTGACTGAGTTTGGTAAGGTGTGTGGAAGAAGAAAGTTAAGAATAAATGTGAATAAGAGCAAGGTTATTAGGTACAGTAGGGTTGAGGGTCAAGTCAATTGGGAGGTGAATTTGAATGGAGAAAAACTGTAGGAAGTGAAGTGTTTTAGATAACTGGGAGTGGATCTGGCAGCGGATGGAACCATGGAAGCGGAAGTGGATCATAGGGCGGGGGAGGGGGCGAAAATTCTGGGGGCCTTGAAGAATGTGTGGAAGTCGAGAACATTATCTCGGAAAGCAAAAATGGGTATGTTTGAAGGAATAGTGGTTCCAACAATGTTGTATGGTTGCGAGGCGTGGGCTATGGATAGAGTTGTGCGCAAGAGGATGGATGTGCTTGAAATGAGATGTTTGAGGACAATGTGTGGTGTGAGGTGGTTTGATCGAGTGAGTAACGTAAGGGTAAGAGAGATGTGTGGAAATAAAAAGAGCGTGGTTGAGAGAGCAGAAGAGGGTGTTTTGAAGTGGTTTGGGCACATGGAGAGGATGAGTGAGGAAAGATTGACCAAGAGGATATATGTGTCGGAGGTGGAGGGAACAAGGAGAAGAGGGAGACCAAATTGGAGGTGGAAAGATGGAGTGAAAAAGATTTTGTGTGATAGGGGCCTGAACATGCAGGAGGGTGAAAGGAGGGCAAGGAATAGAGTGAATTGGAGCGATGTGGTATACCGGGGTTGACGTGCTGTCAGTGGATTGAAGCAAGGCATGTGAAGCGTCTGGGGTAAACCATGGAAAGCTGTGTAGGTATGTATATTTGCGTGTGTGGACGTATGTATATACATATGTATTGGGGGGGGGGGTTGGGCCATTTCTTTTGTCTGTTTCCTTGCGCTACCTCGCAAACGCGGGAGACAGCGACAAAGTATAATAAAAAATATAATAAATATATATATATATATATATATATATATATATATATATATATATATATATATATATATATATATATATATATATATATATATATATATATATATATATATACATACCTACACAGCTCTCCATGGTTTACCCCAGACGCTTCACATGCCTTGATTCAATCCACTGACAGCACGTCAACCCTGGTATACCAAATCGCTCCAATTCGCTCTATTCCTTGCCCTCCTTTCACTCTCCTGCTTGTTCAGGCCCCGATCACACAAAATCTTTTTCACTCTATTTTTCCACCTCCAATTTGGTCTCCCTCTTCTCCTCGTTCCCTCCACCTCCGACACATATATCCTCTTGGTAAATCTTTCCTCACTCATTCTCTCCATGTGACCAAACCATTTCAAAACACCCTCTTCTGCTCTCTCAACCACGCTCTTTTTATTTCCACACATCTCTCTTACCCTTACGTTACTTACTCGATCAAACCACCTCACACCACACATTGTCCTCAAATATCTCATTTCCAGCACATCCATCCTCCTGCGCTCAACTCTATCCATAGTCCACGCCTCGCAACCATACAACATTGTTGGAACCACTATTCCTTCAAACATACCCAATTGACTTGACCCCCAACCCTACTGCACCTAATAACCTTGGTCTTATTCACATTTACTCTTAACTTTCTTCTTTCACACACTTTACCAAACTC
Source organism: Panulirus ornatus (assembly GCF_036320965.1). Classification (NCBI taxonomy): domain Eukaryota; kingdom Metazoa; phylum Arthropoda; class Malacostraca; order Decapoda; family Palinuridae; genus Panulirus; species Panulirus ornatus. The sequence goes on from NC_092269.1 coordinate 24,783,621, forward strand.
AGTCACCAGCTTCTGCAGTTTCTCACAAGAATCAGCCACCAGCGCTGTATCATCAGCGAACAACAACTGACTCACTTCCCAAGCTCTCTCATCCCCAACAGACTTCATACTTACCCCTCTTTCCAAAACTCTTGCATTCACCTCCCTAACAACCCCATCCATAAACAAATTAAACAACCATGGAGACATCACACACCCCTGCCGCAAACCTACATTCACTGAGAACCAATCAATTTCCTCTCTTCCTACACGTACACATGCCTTACATCCTCGATAAAAACTTTTCACTGCTTCTAACAACTTGCCTCCCGCACCATATATTCTTAATACCTTAATATATATATATATATATATATATATATATATATATATATATATATATATATATATATATATATATATATATATATATATATACATCCCTGGGGATAGGGGAGAAAGAATACTTCCCACGTATTCCCTGCGTGTCGTAGAAGGCGACTAAAAGGAGAGGGACCGGGGGGCTGGAAATCCTCTCCTCTCAATTTTTTTTAATTTTCCAAAAGAAGGAGCAGAGAAGGTGGCCAGGTGAGGATATTCCCTCATTGGCCTAGTTCTCTGTTCTTAACGCTACCTCGCTAACGCGGGAAATGGCGAATAGTTTGAAAAAACATATATATATATATTTATTATTTTTTTTACTATACTTTGTCGCTGTCTCCCGCGTTTGCGAGGTAGCGCAAGGAAACAGACGAAAGAAATGGCCCAACCGCCCCCCATACACATGTATATACATACGTCCACACACGCAAATATACATACCTACACAGCTTTCCATGGTTTATCCCAGACGCTTCACATGCCTTGATTCAATCCACTGACAACACGTCAACCCCGGTATACCACATCGCTCCAATTCACTCTATTCCTTGCCCTCCTTTCACCCTCCTGCATGTTCAGGCCCCGATCACACAAAATATTTTTCACTCCATCCTTCCACCTCCAATTTGGTCTCCCTCTTGTCCTTGTTCCCTCCACCTCCGACACATATATCCTCTTGGTAAATCTTTCCTCACTCATCCTCTCCATGTGCCCAAACCACTTCAAAACACCCTCTTCTGCTCTCTCAACCACGCTCTTTTTATTTCCACACATCTCTCTTACCCTTACGTTACTCACTCGATAAAACCACCTCACACCACACATTGTCCTCAAACATCTCATTTCCAGCACATCCATCCTCCTGCGCACAATTCTATCCATAACCCACGCCTCGCAACCATACAACATTGTTGGAACCGCTATTCCTTCAAACATACCCATTTTTGCTTTCCGAGATAATGTTCTCGACTTCCACACATTCTTCAAGGCCCCCAGAATTTTCGCCCCCTCCCCCACCCTATGATCCACTTCCGCTTCCATGGTTCCATCCGCTGTCAGATCAACTCCCAGATATCTAAAACACTTCACTTCCTCCAGTTTTTCTCCATTCAAACTCACCTCCCAATTGACTTGACCCTCAACCCTACTGTACGTAATAACCTTGCTCTTATTCACATTTACTCTTAACTTTCTTCTTCCACACACTTTACCAAACTCAGTCATCAGCTTCTGCAGTTTCTCACATGAATCAGCCACCAGCGCTGTATCATCAGCGAACAACAACTGACTCACTTCCCAGGCTCTCTCATCCCCAACAGACTTCATACTTGCCACTCTTTCCAAAACTCTTGCATTTACCTCCCTAACAACCCCATCCATAAACAAATTAAACAACCATGGAGACATCACACACCCCTGCCGCAAACCTTTTTTCACTGAGAACCAATCACTTTCCTCTCTTCCTACACGTACACATGCCTTACATCCTCGATAAAAACTTTTCACTGCTTCTAACAACTTTCCTCCCACACCATATATTCTTAATTCCTTCCACAGAGCATCTCTATCAACTCTATCATATGCCTTCTCCAGATCCATAAATGCTACATACAAATCCATTTGCTTTTCTAAGTATTTCTCACATACATTCTTCAAAGCAAACACCTGATCCACTCATCCTCTACCACTTCTGAAACCACACTGCTCTTCCCCAATCTGATGCTCTGTTCATGCCTTCACCCTCTCAATCAATACCCTTCCATATAATTTACCAGGAATACTCAACAAACTTATACCTCTGTAATTTGAGCACTCACTCTTATCCCCTTTGCCTTTGTACAATGGCACTATGCACGCATTCCGCCAATCCTCAGGCACCTCACCATGAGTCATACATACATTAAATAACCTTACCAACCAGTCAACAATACAGTCACCCCCATTTTTAATATATATATATATATATATATATATATATATATATATATATATATATATATATATATATATATATATATATATATATATATATATATTACTTTTCTTTTTCTTTTTTGCTTTGTCGCTGTCTCCCGCGTTTGCGAGGTAGCGCAAGGAAACAGACGAAAGAAATGGCCCAACCCACCCCCATACACATGTATATACATACGTCCACACACGAAAATATACATACCTACACAGCTTTCCATTGTTTACCCCAGACGCTTAACATGCCTCGATTCAATCCACTGACAGCACGTCAACCCCGGTATACCACATCGCTCCAATTCACTCTATTCCTTGCCCTCCTTTCACCCTCCTGCATGTTCAGGCCCCGATCACACAAAATCTTTTTTACTCCATCTTTCTACCTAGAATTTGGTCTCCCTCTTCTCCTCGTTCCCTCCACCTCCGACACATACATCCTCTTGGTCAACCTTTCCTCACTCATTCTCTCCATGTGCCCAAACCATTTCAAAACACCCTCTTCTGCTCTCTCAACCACGTTCTTTTTATTTCCACACATCTCTCTTACCCTTACGTTATTTACTCGATCAAACCACCTCACACCACACATTGTCCTCAAACATCTCATTTCCAGCACATCCATCCTCCTGCGCAGAACTCTATCCATAGCCCACGCCTCGCAACCATACAACATTGTTGGAACCACTATTCCTTCAAACATACCCATTTTTGCTTTCCGAGATAATGTTCTCGACTTCCACACATTCTTCAAGCCTCCCAGAATTCTCGCCCCCTCCCCCACCCTATGATCCACTTCCGCTTCCATGGTTCCATCCGCTGCCAGATCCACTCCCATATATCTAAAACACTTCACTTCCTCCAGTTTTTCTCCATTCAAACTCACCTCCCAATTGACTTGACCCTCAACCCTACTGTACCTAATAACCTTGCTCTTATTCACATTTACTCTTAACTTTCTTCTTCCACACACTTTACCAAACTCAGTCACCAACTTCTGCAGTTATTGATTGAGAGGGTGAAGGCATGTACAGAGCATCAGATCGGGGAAGGGTAGTGTGGTTTCAGAAGTGGTAGAGGATGTGTGGATCAAATGTTTGCTTTGAAGAATGTATGTGAGAAATACTTAGAAAAGGAAATGGATTTGTATGCAGCATTTATGGATCTGGAGAAGGCATATGATAGAGCCGATAGAGATGCACTGTGGAAGGTATTAAGAATATATGGTGTGGATGGCAAGTTGTTAGAAGCAGTGAAAAGTTTTTATCGAGGATGTAAGGTATGTGTACGGGTAGGAAGAGAGGAAAGTGATTGGTTCTCAGTGAATGTAGGTTTGCGGCAGGGGTGTGTGATGTCTCCATGGTTGTTTAATTTGTTTATGGATGTGGTTGTTAGGGAGGTGAATGCAAGAGTTTTGGAAAGAGGGGCAAGTATGAAGTCTGTTGGGGATGAGAGAGCTTGGGAAGTGAGTCAGTTGTTGTTCGCTGATGATATATATATATATATATATATATATATATATATATATATATATATATATATATATATATATATATATATATATATATATATATATATATATATATATATATATATATATATATATATATATATATATATATATATATATATATATATATATATATATATATATATATATATATATATATATATATGTATGTATTTCAATCTATGTTCCTAAGGGCATTACGTATTTGCAGTCCAGAGTTTATTGATGATGAGTTTGAGAAGATATATTCTATTGGATCTAAGTTAAAGTACCCTAGATCTTTCACTGATAAATCACTTAAGTTAGCAAAGAAATCATTTTATAGAGTTGTGCCCAAACCTCCCATTGACACCAAGAATCTTTCAGTTCTCCCTTTTGATAATGACTTCACTTTGCTTCCCATGTTGCTTAAATCCTTTAATGTGAATGTTGCCTTTAGCAACAATAATACTGTAAAGAATATCTTTATAAAGAATTCACCAGAAAATTCTCTTGGTTGCATCTATAAAGGTCCTTGTGGAAACTGTGATAAATTTTATGTTTCTCTGACTGGTAAGGATCTTTCTGTTAGACTTAAGCAACATAAATATAGTATAAGAACTGGACAAGAATCAAATGCCTTGTTTAATTATGTTAAAAACTATGATCATTGTATTGACTGGAGTAACGCCATCTCAGTTATTAACTCTAACTCTATTACCAAGAGAAATATCATTGAATCTTCTATTATCAAATACACAAAGAATTATAATCTTAATTTTAGTGATGGTCTGTACAAATTAGATAACTTTATTGTTGATAAGATTTGTAAAATGATAAGTTTATGAACGCTCGTTGTAATTTTTGGACAATCACATGTTTACCAAATGGCGTCCTAGCTTCGTCTCTTCGATGTATATCAACTGACTTTTATATTTCTCTCTTGTGTCTCCCCTGATGATGTGATTATTATAGAAAGTGCAATTGGGAATTTTTCGTGTTTCATTTTCCCCGTGGACTCCTAGCAATATCTTGATCACGTGCAAAATTGTTATCCTTTCCAACATGGATTCCATACGGCTCTTCTATTACTTCTCTACAAGCTGTCCTGCACTTTTTCCTTTCGTTATTGCTTTCTCCAAATCGCTAATCAAGGGTCACCAACTGAAGTTACGATTTGAATTCCTTAGGAAATGCCTTGATGAACAAGTGATGCCAAGATCTGTCCTACCTTAACGTTTGTTGCAGCAGTCTGGTCGACCATTTGACCAATTTCAAAATATTATCTTAAAGAAAAGTATTGAATTAAAGAAACTTGAAATGGAGGAGGCTTTTCGCATTTCAAGAGAGAAGGAATGTGCCTTTCAAATGACAATACAGACACACTGGAAGAACCGGATGTTGGACTATTGCTATGATGAATTAAGGAAAGAACGCAATAGGTTACAAGTGTCACTAAATCGTAAGTTGGACCATCTTATTGAAAACAGCGACTGGACCAAGAACACAAACCCATCTTTTTGGGTAAACTTGTTTAATAAACAACTAGATAAAGATTCCTTGTGTGCATTAGGGTATGGTTTAAGTATTGTGTGCTCTAGCAGAGAAGCCAGCTGTGATGATGTCAGAAAGTCTTTTTGTAATTTACAAAAATACAGTAATTTAAGTAATGATGATATTCATATTTGCAAGGGTTTAGTGTATGCCAGTTTGTCAAAACCAGTGAAAGCTAACTGCCCTAAAAGATTCATAAGAGCTATTAACACCTTAAAAAAAGACAAGGATATACATATTACTAAAGCAGATAAAGCTAACACTGTTGTGCTTTTAGACAAAAGTAACTATTTATCTAAAATGAATGATCTTCTAAATGATAACAAAACATATTCTAAACTTAGTAAAAATCCATTAGAAGCAGTTAATTCTCACTTCAATAAAGAAATGAAGTTGCTGTTGAAAGACAACATTTCTCTTATCAAAAACTTTTCATCTTTGTCCCCTTCATTGCCATATATGTATGGACTTATCAAAACACATAAACAAAATTTTCCAGCAAGACCTATAGTGAGTTCAGTAAGCTCCATCACATACAAATTATCAAAATGGTTAGTTTCCTTATTAAGCCCTTTAGTGGGTAAGGTATCAAATTCTAATATCATAAACAATGTAGATTTAGTCAAGAAGCTAAACAATACCAATATCAATTTTGATTTCAAACTAGTTAGCTTTGATGTTTCCTCACTTTTCACTAAAGCTCCAGTTGATGACCTTTTAGAATATCTATTTGATGTCTTGGATGATATTCATTTACCTATTTCAAAGTCTAATTTCAATGAACTGATAAAATTGTGCATAAAAGACTGTGTGTTTCAATTTAATGGAGATTATTATGCTCAAAAATTTGGTATGGCAATGATTAACCCTCTTTCACCTGTACTAAGTAATCTTTATATGGAATTTTTCGAAACAGAATTACTAAAGGATATCTTACCTTCTAATGGAATTTGGTTTAGGTCTCTAGGTTATGTTCTTTGTGTTTGGCAAACAAATGAAAATTTACAAATACTTCTCCCCTTACTTAACAATTTAGTACCTTCCATCATATTTACTGTAGAAAATGAAAATGGTATGTTACCATTTTTAGATTGCATGATCCATAGACAAGGAAACAAGTTTCAGTTTAGCATATACAGAAAACCCACCAATGTATGCTCATATATCCATTATTACTCATCTCATCATGACAGAGTTAAATTTTCATCATTTCAATCTATGTTCCTAAGGGCATTACGTATTTGCAGTCCAGAGTTTATTGATGATGAGTTTGAGAAGATATATTCTATTGGATCTAAATTGAAGTTCCCTAGATCTTTCATTGATAAATCCCTTAAGTTAGCAAAGAAATCATTTTATAGAGTTGAGCCCAAACCTCCCATCAACACCAAGAATCTTTTAGTTCTCCCTTTTAATAATAATTTTACTTTGCTTCCCATTTTGATTAAATCCTTTACTGAAAATGTTGCCTCTAGTAACAATAATACTATAAAGAATATCTTAATCAGGAATTCACCGGAAAATTCTCTTGGTTGCATCAATAAAGTTCCTTGTGGAAACTGATAAATTTTATGTTGCTCAGACTAGTAAGGATCTTTCTGTTAGACTTAAGCAACATAAATATAGTATAAGAACGGGACAAGAATCAAATGCCTAGTTTAATCATGTTAAAAACTATGATCATTGTATTGACTGGAGTAACGCCATCTCAGTTGTTAACTCTAACTCTATTACCAAGAGAAATATCATTAAATCTTCTATTATTAAATACACAAAGAATTATAATCTTAATATTAGTGATGGTCTGTACAAATTAGATAACTTTGTCGCTGATAAGATTTGTAAAATGATAAGTTTATGAACGCTCGTTGTATGTTTTGGACAATCACATGTTTACCAAATGGCGTCCTAGCTTCGTCTCGTCGATGTATATCGACTGACAGTTATATTTCTCTCTTGTGTCTTCCCTGATGATGTGATTATTACACGAAAGTGCCCCTGGGAGCTTCTCGTGTTTCATTTTCCCCGTGGACTCCTAGGAATATCTTGATCACGTGCAAAATTGTTATCCTTTCCAACATGGATTCCACACGTCTCTTCTATTACTTCTCTACAAGCTGTCCTGCACTTTCTCCTTTCGTTACTGCTTTCTCCAAGTCGCTAATCAAGGGTCACCAACTGAAGTTACGATTTGAATTCCTTAGGAAATGCCTTGATGAACAAGTGATGCCAAGATCTGTCCTACTTAAACGTTTGTTGCAGCTGTCTGGTCGACCATTTGACCAATTTCAAGATATTATTTTAAAGAAAAGTATTGAGTTAAAGAAACTTGAAATGGAGGAGGCATCTCGCATTTCAAGAGAGAAGGAATGTGCCTTTCAAATGACAATACCGACACACTGGAAGAACCGGATGTTGGACTATTGCTATGATGAATCAAGGAAAGAACGCAATAGGTTACAAGTGTCACTAAATCGTAAGTTGGACCATCTTATTGAAAACAGCGACTGGACCAAGAACACAAACCCATCTTTTTGGGTAAACTTGTTTAATAAACAACTAGATAAAGATTCCTTGAGTGCATTAGGCTATGGTTTAAGTTTTGTGTGCTCTACCAGTGAAGCCAGCTGCGTTGATGTCACAAAGCCTTTTTGTAATTTAGAAAAATACAGTAATTTAAGTAATGATGATATTGATATTTGCAAGGGTTTAGTGTATGCCAGTTTGTCAAAACCAGTGGAAGCAAATTGCCCTAAAAGATTCATAAGAGCTATTAACACTTTAAAAAAAGACAAGGATATACATATTACTAAAGCAGATAAGGCTAACACTGATGTCCTTTTAGACAAAAGTAACTATTTATCTAAAATGAATGATCTAAATGATAACACAACATATTCTAAACTTAGTAAAAATCACTTTGAAACAGTTAATTCTCACTTCAATAAAGAAATGAAGTTGCTGTTGAAAGACAACATTTCTCTTATCAAAAATTTGTCATCTTTGTCCCCTTCATTGCCATATATGTATGGACTTATCAAAACACATAAACAAAATTTTCCAGCAAGACCTATAGTGAGTTCAGTAGGCTCCATCACACATGAATTCTCAAAATGGTTAGTTTCCTTATTAAGCCCTTTAGTGGGTAAGGTATCAAATTCTAATATCATGAACAATGTAGATTTAGTCAACAAGCTAAACAATATCAATAGTTATTTTGATTTCAAACTAGTTAGCTTTGATGTTTCCTCACTTTTCACTAAAGTTCCATTTATTGACCTTTTAGAATAGTTATTTGATGTCTTGGATGATATTCATTTACCTATTTCAAAGTCTAATTTCAATTAACTGATAAAATTGTGCATAAAAGACTGTGTGTTTCACTTTAATGGAGATTATTATGCTCAAAAATTTGGTATGGCAATGATTAACCCTCTTTCACCTGTACTAAGTAATCCTTATATGGAATTTCTTGAAACAAAATTACTAAAGGATATCTTACCTTCTAATGGAATTTGGTATAGGTCTGTAGATGATGTTCTTTGTGTTTGGCCAACAAATGAAAATTTACAAATATTTCTCCCCTTACTTAACAATTTAGTACCTTCCATCAAATCTACTGTAGAAAATGAAAATAATGGTATGTTACCATTTTTAGATTGCATGATCCATAGACAAGGAAACAAGTTTCAGTTTAGCATATACAGAAAACCCACCAATGTATGCTCATATATCCATTATTACTCATCTCAACATGACAGAGTTAAATTTTCATCATTTCAATCTATGTTCCTAAGGGCATTACGTATTTGCAGTCCAGAGTTTATTGATGATGAGATTGAGAGGATATATTCTATTGGATCTAAGTTAAAGTACCCTAGATCTTTCATTGATAAATCCCTTAAGTTTGCAAAGAAATCATTTAAAAGAGTTGAGCCCAAACCTCCCATTGACACCAAGAATCTTTTAGTTCTCCCTTTTAATAAAAATTTTACTTTGCTTCCCATGTTGCTTAAATCCTTTAATGTAAATGTCGCCTTCAGCAACAATAATACTATAAAGAATATCTTAATCAGGAATTCACCGGAAAATTCTCTTGGTTGCACCTATAAACTTCCTTGTGGAAACTGTGATAGATTTTATGTTGCTCAGACAGGTAAGGATCTTTCTGTTAGACTTAAGCAACATAAATATAGTATAAGAGCGGGACAAGAAGCAAATGCCTAGTTTAATCATGTTAAAAACTATGATCATTGTATTGACTGGAGTAACGCCATCTCAGTTGTTAACTCTAACTCTATTACCAAGAGAAATATCATTGAATCTTGTATTATTGAATACACAAAGAATTATAATTTTGATATTAGTGATGGTCTGTACAAATTAGATAACTTTATTGCTGATAAGATTTGTAAAATGATAAGTTTATGAACGCTCGTTGTATGTTTTGGACAATCACATGTTTACCAAATGGCGTCCTAGCTTCGTCTCTTCCATGTATATCAACTGACTGTTATATTTCTCTCTTTTGTCTCCCCTGATGATGTGATTATTACACGAAAGTGCACCTGGGAACTTTTTGTGTTTCATTTTCCCCCGTGGACTCATAGGAATATCTTGATCACGCGCAAACTTGTGATCCTTTCCAATATATATATATATATATATATATATATATATATATATATATATATATATATATATATATATATATATATATATAGAAGATTAAAATCTTATATTGAAATTAACATAATTTAATGTTACCTGACCAAACAGTGACCTCAGAACACATCTGAGAATACATTATTAATTTTCAAACATTTTTTGTGTACATACTGTATTTATGGTGGTGAAGGATTGAAAACATGGAAGACTAACCTTATCATAAAACATGCAAGCACTCAGGCCTACACAGGAAAACACTCATATGCAAATAGGTGATAGCAGAAAACAGATGTTTCTGGTTGTGCCTAATTGCATAATAGTTTATTGCTAGATGTTAATCACAAGGATCAACAAAAAGCTTTTGCTCAATAACATGAACAATGTTACTACAAAGAGAGGCATACATTTGTTTTTTCTTTTTTAAGTCTTTGCAAATGTTATCTTTTCAAGCATTATCTGCTGCTAACCAAACAGACATACGTTTTATTTCATTTTTCACCCACACTTGTGTATAAGTATTTATCAATTTCACTCATATGTATTTTTCATATGTATATATATGTATGTGTGTGTGTGTGTATATGTGCGTATGTATGTGTATGTGCATGTATGTGTATATGTATATATATATGTATATTATCCCTGGGGATAGGGGTGAAAGAATAATTCCCACGTATTCCTCGCGTGTCGTAGAAAGCGACTAGAGGGGACGGGAGCGGGGGGCCAGTAATCCTCCCCTCCTTGTATTAACTTTCTAAAATGGGAAACAAAAGAAGGAGTCACGCGGGGAGTGCTCATCCTCCTCGAAGGCTCAGAGTGGGGTGCCTAAATGTGTATGGATGTAACCAAGATGTGAAAAAAGGAGAGATAGGTAGTATGTTTGAGGAAAGGAACCTGGATGTTTTGGCTCTGAGTGAAACGAAGCTCAAGGGTAAAGGGGAAGAGTGGTTTGGAAATGTCTGGGGAGTAAAGTCAGGGGTTAGTGAGAGGACAAGAGCAAGGGAAGGAGTAGCAATACTCCTGAAACAGGAGTTGTGGGAGTATGTGATAGAGTGTAAGAAAGTAAATTCTCGATTAATATGGGTAAAACTGAAAGTTGATGGAGAGAGGTGGGTGATTATTGGTGCATATGCACCTGGGCATGAGAAGAAAGATCAAGAGAGGCAAGTGTTTTGGGAGCAGCTGAATGAGTGTGTTAGTGGTTTTGATGCACGAGACCGGGTTATAGTGATGGGTGATTTGAATGCAAAGGTGAGTAATGTGGCAGTTGAGGGAATAATTGGTATACATGGGGTGTTCAGTGTTGTAAATGGAAATGGTGAAGAGCTTGTAGATTTATGTGCTGAAAAAGGACTGATGATTGGGAATACCTGGTTTAAAAAGCGAGATATACATAAGTATACTTATGTAAGTAGGAGAGATGGCCAGAGAGCGTTATTGGATTACGTGTTAATTGACAGGCGTGCGAAAGAGAGACTTTTGGATGTTAATGTGCTGAGAGGTGCAACTGGAGGGATGTCTGATCATTATCTTGTGGAGGCTAAGGTGAAGATTTGTATGGGTTTTCAGAAAAGAAGAGTGAATGTTGGGGTGAAGAGGGTGGTGAGAGTAAGTGAGCTTGAGAAGGAGACCTGTGTGAGGAAGTACCAGGAGAGACTGAGTACAGAATGGAAAAAGGTGAGAACAATGGAAGCAAGGGGAGTGGGGGAGGAATGGGATGTATTTAGGGAATCAGTGATGGATTGCGCAAAAGATGCTTGTGGCATGAGAAGAGTGGGAGGTGGGTTGATTAGAAAGGGTAGTGAGTGGTGGGATGAAGAAGTAAGAGTATTAGTGAAAGAGAAGAGAGAGGCATTTGGACGATTTTTGCAGGGAAAAAATACAATTGAGTGGGAGATGTATAAAAGAAAGAGACAGGAGGTCAAGAGAAAGGTGCAAGAGGTGAAAAAAAGGGCAAATGAAAGTTGGGGTGAGAGAGTATCATTAAATTTTAGGGAGAATAAAAAGATGTTCTGGAAGGAGGTAAATAAAGTGCGTAAGACAAGGGAGCAAATGGGAACTTCAGTAAAGGGCGCAAATGGGGAAGTGATAACAAGTAGTGGTGATGTGAGAAGGAGATGGAGTGAGTATTTTGAAGGTTTGTTGAATGTGTTTGATGATAGAGTGGCAGATATAGGGTGTTTTGGTTGAGGTGGTGTGCAAAGTGAGAGGGTTAGGGAAAATGATTTGGTAAACAGAGAAGAGGTAGTGAAAGCTTTGCGGAAGATGAAAGCCGGCAAGGCAGCAGGTTTGGATGGTATTGCAGTGGAATTTATTAAAAAAGGGGGTGACAGTATTGTTGACTGGTTGGTAAGGTTATTTAATGTATGTATGACTCATGGTGAGGTGCCTGAGGATTGGCGGAATGCGTGCATAGTGCCATTGTACAAAGGCAAAGGGGATAAGAGTGAGTGCTCAAATTACAGAGGTATAAGTTTGTTGAGTATTCCTGGTAAATTATATGGGAGGGTATTGATTGAGAGGGTGAAGGCATGTACAGAGCATCAGATTGGGGAAGAGCAGTGTGGTTTCAGAAGTGGTAGAGGATGTGTGGATCAGGTGTTTGCTTTGAAGAATGTATGTGAGAAATACTTAGAAAAGCAAATGGATTTGTATGTAGCATTTATGGATCTGGAGAAGGCATATGATAGAGTTGATAGAGATGCTCTGTGGAAGGTATTAAGAATATATGGTGTGGGAGGAAAGTTGTTAGAAGCAGTGAAAAGTTTTTATCGAGGATGTAAGGCATGTGTACGTGTAGGAAGAGAGGAAAGTGATTGGTTCTCAGTGAATGTAGGTTTGCGGCAGGGGTGTGTGATGTCTCCATGGTTGTTTAATTTGTTTATGGATGGGGTTGTTAGGGAGGTAAATGCAAGAGTTTTGGAAAGAGGGGCAAGTATGAAGTCTGTTGGGGATGAGAGAGCTTGGGAAGTGAGTCAGTTGTTGTTCGCTGATGATACAGCGCTGGTGGCTGATTCATGTGAGAAACTGCAGAAGCTGGTGACTGAGTTTGGAAAAGTGTGTGGAAGAAGAAAGTTAAGAGTAAATGTGAATAAGAGCAAGGTTATTAGGTACAGTAGGGTTGAGGGTCAAGTCAATTGGGAGGTGAGTTTGAACGGAGAAAAACTGGAGGAAGTGAAGTGTTTTAGACATCTGGGAGTGGATCTGGCAGCGGATGGAACCATGGAAGCGGAAGAGGATCATAGTGTGGGGAAGGGGGCGAAAATTCTGGGGGCTTTGAAGAATGTGTGGAAGTCGAGAACATTATCTCGGAAAGCAAAAATGGGTATGTTTGAAGGAATAGTGGTTCCAACAATGTTGTATGGTTGCGAGGCGTGGGCTATGGATAGAGTTGTGCGCAAGAGGATGGATGTGCTGGAAATGAGATGTTTGAGGACAATGTGTGGTGTGAGGTGGTTTGATCGAGTGAGTAACGTAAGGGTAAGAGAGATGTGTGGAAATAAAAAGAGCGTGGTTGAGAGAGCAAAAGAGGGTGTTTTGAAGTGGTTTGGGCACATGGAGAGGATGAGTGAGGAAAGATTGACCAAGAGGATATATGTGTCGGAGGTGGAGGGAGCAAGGAGAAGAGGGAGACCAAATTGGAGGTGGAAAGATGGAGTGAAAAAGATTTTGTGTGATCGGGGCCTGAACATGCAGGAGGGTGAAAGGAGGGCAAGGAATAGAGTGAATTGGAGCGATGTGGTATACCGCGGTTGACGTGCTGTCAGTGGATTGAATCAAGGCATGTGAAGCGTCTGGGGTAAACCATGGAAAGCTGTGTAGGTATGTATATTTGCGTGTGTGGACGTATGTATATACATGTGTATGGGGGGGGGGGGGGTTGGGCCATTTCTTTCGTCTGTTTCCTTGCGCTACCTCGCAAATGCGGGAGACAGCGACAAAGTAAAAAAAAAAAAGAAAAAAAAAATATATATGGATAGAGTGGTGCGCAGGAGGATGGATGTGCTGGAAATGAGATGTTTGAGGACAATGTGTGGTGTGAGGTGGTTTGATCGAGTAAGTAATGTAAGGGTAAGAGAGATGTGTGGAAATAAAAAGAGCGTGGTTGACAGAGCAGAAGAGGGTGTTTTGAAATGGTTTGGGCACATGGAGAGAATGAATGAGGAAAGATTGACCAAGAGGATATATGTGTCGGAGGTGGAGGGAACGAGGAGAAGAGGGAGACCAAATTGGAGGTGGAAAGATGGAGTGAAAAAGATTTTGTGTGATCGGGGCCTGAACATGCAGGAGGGTGAAAGGAGGGCAAGGAATAGAGTGAATTGGAGCGATGTGGTATACCGGGGTTGACGTGCTGTCAGTGGATTGAATCAGGGCATGTGAAGCGTCTGGGGTGAACCATGGAAAGCTGTGTAGGTGTGCATATTTGCGTTTGTGGACGTATGTATATACATGTGTATGGGGGTGGGTTGGGCCATTTCTTTCGTCTGTTTCCTTGCGCTACCTCGCAAACGCGGGAGACAGCGACAAAGCAAAAAAAAAAAAAAAAAAATACATGTATATATATATATATATATATATATATATATATATATATATATATATATATATATATATATATATATATATATATATATATATATATATATATATATATATATATATGTATATATATATATATATATATATATGTATATATATATATATATATGTATATATATATATATATATATATATATATATATATATATATATATATATATATATATATATATATATATATATATATATATATATATATATATATATATATATATATATATATATATATAAACGTCCACACAAGCACATACACGCATCTATACATCTCAACGTATACATGTATATACACTCACAGACGTATGCATATATACACATGTACATACTTCAAACTCTCTGCCCTTATTCATTCTCGTCGCCACCCCGCCACACATGAAATAAGAAGCCTCTCCCCCTTCATGTGCGCGAGGTAGCGCTAGGAAAAGACAACAAAGGACCCATTCGCTCACACTGTCTCTAGTAGTCATGTACAATGCACCGAAACCAATGCTCCCTTTCCACATCCAGGCCCAACAAAATTTTCCTTGGTTTACCCCAGACGTTTCACAGGCCATGGTTCAATTCATTGACACTCAGTATACCACATCCTTCCATTTCACTCTATTCCTTGCATGCCTTTCACCCTCCTGCATGCTCAGGCCCCAATCACTCAAATTCTTTTTCATTCCATCTCTCCACCTCCAATTTGGTCTACCACTTCTCCTCGTTCCCTCCACCTCTGACACATATATCCTCTTGGTCAGTCTTTCCTCACTCATTCTCTCCATGCGACCAAACGATTCTAAAACACCCTCCTCTGCTCTTTCAGCCACACTCTTTTTATTACCACACATCTCTCTCACCCTTTCATTACTTACTCCATCAAACCACCTCACAACATATATTATCCTCAAACATCTCATTCCTAGCACATCCACCCTCCTTCGCACAACTCTATCTGTAGCCCGCGCCTCGCAACCATATAACATTGTTGGAACCACTATTCCTTCAAAAATTCCCATTTTTGCTCTCCAAGATAACGTTCTCGCCTTCCACACATTTTTTTAACGCTCCCAGATCTTTCACCCCTCCCCCACCCTATGATTTCACTTCCGCTTCCATGTTTCCATCCGCTGCTAAATCCACTCCCATATATCTTAAACATTTCAATTCCTCCAATGTCTCGCCATTCAAACTAACCTCCCATTCACTTATCCGTCAACCCTACTGTACCTAACAGCCTTGCTCTTATCTATATTTACTCTCAACTTTCTTCTTTCACACAGCTTACGAAATTCAGTCACCAGCTTCTGCAGTTTCTCACCCGAATCAGCCAACAGCGCTGCGTCATCAACGTCATCAACAAACAACAACTGACTCACTTCCCAAGCTCTCTCATATATACATACATACATATATATATATATATATATATATATATATATATATATATATATATATATATATATATATATATATATATATATATATATATATATATATATATATCTTACAAACCTCCAACAGCCAGGATCGAGCCCGGGACCCTTGTGCAACAGGCGGGAATGCTACCGCTAGGCTATGGGCCTGTTTAATAGGAAATAACTATTCGAATACTTTTTTTCTTTTTTTTTGCTTTCTCGCTGTCTCCCGCGTTTGCGAGGTAGCGCAAGGAAACAGACGAAAGAAATGGCCAAAGCCACCCCCATACACATGTATATACATACGTCCACACACGCAAATATACATACCTACACAGCTTTCCATGGTTTACCCCAGACGCTTCACATGCCCTGATTCAATCCACTGACAGCACGTCAACCCCGGTATACCACATCGATCCAATTCACTCTATTCCTTGCCCTCTTTTCGCCCTCCTGCATGTTCAGTACCCGATCACACAAAATCTTTTTCACTCCATCTTTCCACCTCCAATTTGGTCTCCCACTTCTCCTCGTTCCCTCCACCTCCGACACATATATCCTCTTGGTCAATCTTTCCTCACCCATTCTCTCCATGTGCCCGAACCATTTCAAAGCACCCTCTTCTGCTCTCTCAACCACGCCCTTTTTATTTCCACACATCTCTCTTACCCTTACATTACTTACTCGATCAAACCACCTCACACCACACATTGTCCTCAAACATCTCATTTCCAGCACATCCATCCTCCTGCGCACAACTCTATCCATAGCCCACGCCTCGCAACCACACAACATTGTTCGAACCACTATTCCTTCAAACATACACATTTTTGCTTTCCGAGATAATGTTCTCGACTTCCACACATTTTTAAAGGCTTCCAGAATTTTCGCCCCCTCCCTCACCCTATGATCCACTTCCGCTTCCATGGTTCCATCCGCTGCCAGATCCACTTCCAGATGTCTAAAACACTTTACTTCCTCCAGTTTTTCTCTATTCAAACTTACCTCCCAATTGACTTGACCCTCAACCCTACTGTACCTAATAACCTTGCTCTTATTCACATTTACTCTTAACTTTCTTCTTTCACACACTTTACCAAACTCAGTCACCAGCTTCTGCAGTTTCTCACTTGAATCAGCCACCAGCGCTGTATCATCAGCGAACAACAACTGACTCACTTCCCAAGCTCTCTCATCCCCAACAGACTTCATACTTGCCCCTCTTTCCAAAACTCTTGCATTCACCTCCCTAACACGACCCCATCCATAAACAAATTAAACAACCATGGAGACATCACACACTCCTACCGCAAACCTACATTCACTGAGAACCAATCACTTTCCTCTCTTCCTACACGTACACATGCCTTACATCCTCGATAAAAACTTTTCACTGCTTCTAACAACTTGCCTCCCACACCATATATTCTTAATACCTTCCACAGAGCATCTCTATCAACTCTATCATATGCCTTCTTCAGATCCATAAATGCTACATACAAATCCATTTGCTTTTCTAAGTATTTCTCACATACATTCTTGAAAGCAAACACCTGATCCATATATCCTCTACCACTTCTGAAACCACACTGCTCTTCCCCAATCTGATGCTCTGTACATGCCTTCACCCTCTCAATCAATACCCTCCCATATAATTTACCAGGAATACTCAACAAACTTATACCTCTGTAATTTGAGCACTCACTCTTATCCCCTTTGCCTTTGTACAATGGCACTATGCAGGCATTCCGCCAATCCTCAGGCACCTCACCATGAGTCATACATACATTAGATAACCTTACCAACCAGTCAGTAATACAGTCACCCCCTTTTTTAATAAATTCCACTGCAATACCATCCAAACCTGCTGCCTTGCCGGCTTTCGAATACTATGTACTCGAATACCCTTCGTCTCTTATTGGTGAGCAACGGTGTCTACACTGGTCATCTCCCAACTGGAGCACATAGCCAGCAGATAGCATTTTACCGACCCTAATTGTACAATGCGGAGTTATATGAATACGAATATAGTACAAAGTATGCGCACCTTCATAGAACATACAAATCTCCAACACCCAGCATCAAACCTGGGACCCCTGTGCCACAAGTTCGAATACTACCACTACCTGCTGGCTACGTACGGCTCTTGGGAAATGACCGGTGTAGACCGCGTTGCTCACCAATATGAGACGAAGGGTATTCGAGTAAATAGTATTCGAATAGATATTTCCCATTAGCAGGGCCCATAGCCTAGCGGTAACATTACCGCCTGTTGCACATGGGCCTCGGGTTCGTTCCTTGCTGTTGGAGGTTTGTATGTTCTATGAAGGTGCGCGTCCTATGGACTTCGTATGAATACACATACACACACACATATATATATATATATATATATATATATATATATATATATATATATATATATATATATATATATATATATATATATATATATATATATATATATATATATATATATATATATATATATATATATATATATATATATATACATATATATATATATACATATATATATATATATATATATATATATATATATATATATATATATATATATAAAGTCAGGAGTTAGTGAGAGGACTTGAGCAAGGGAAGGAGAAGCACTACTCCTGAATCAGGAGTTGTGGGAGTATGTGATAGAGTATAAGAAAATAAATTCCAGATTGATATGGGTAAAACTGAAAGTTGATGGAGAGGGATGGGTGATCATTGGTGCACATGCACCTGGGCATGAGAAGAAAGATCATGAGAGGCAAGTGTTTTCGGAGCAGCTGAATGAGTGTGTTAGTGGTTTTGATGCACAAGACCGGGTTATAGTGATGGGTGATTTGAATGCAAAGGTGAGTAATGTGGCAGTTGAGGGAATAATTGGTATACATGGAGTGTTCAGTGCTGTAAATGGAAATGGTGAAGAACTTGTAGATTCATGTGCTGAAAAAGGACTGGTGATTGGGAATACATGGTTTAAAAAGCTAGATATACATAAGTATACGTATGTAAGTAGGAGAGATGGCCAGAGAGCGTTATTGGATTACGTGTTGATTGATAGACGCATGAAAGAGAGACTTTTGGATGTTAATGTGCTGACAGGTGCAACTGGATAGATGTCTTATCTTGTGGAAGCAAAGGTGAAGATTTGTGGGGGTTTTCAGAAAAGAAGAGAGAATGTTGGGTACGTAAGTAGGAGAGATGGCCAGAGAGCGTTATTGGATTACGTGTTGATTGATAGAAGCATGAAAGAGAGACTTTTGGATGTTAATGTGCTGACAGGTGCAACTGGATAGATGTCTTATCTTGTGGAAGCAAAGGTGAAGATTTGTGGGGGTTTTCAGAAAAGAAGAGAGAATGTTGGGGTGAAGAGAGTGGTGAGAGTAAGTGAGCTTGGGAAGGAGACTTGTGTGAGGAAGTACCAGGAGAGACTGAGTACAGAATGGAAAAAGGTGACAACAAAGGAGTTAAGGGGAGTGGGGGAGGAATGGGATTTATTTAGGGAAGCAGTGATGGCTTGCGCAAAAGATGCTTGTGGCATGAGAATCGTGGGTGGTAGGTTGATTAGAAAAGGTAGTGAGTGGTGGAATGAAGAAGTAAGATTATTAGTGAAAGAGAAGAGAGAGGCACTTGAACGATTTTTGCAGGGAAAAAATGCAAATGAGTGGGAGAGGTATAAAAGAAAGAGGCAGGAGGTCAAGAGAAAGGTGCAAGAGGTGAAAAAGAGGGCAAATGAGAGTTGAGGTGAGTGAGTATCATTAAATTTCAGGGAGAATAAAAAGGTGTTTTGGAAGGAGGTAAATAAAGTGCGTAAGACAAGGGAGCAAATGGGAACTTCAGTGAAGGGGGCTAATGGGGAGGTGATAACAAGTAGTGGTGATGTGAGAAGGAGATGGAGTGAGTATTTTGAACGTTTGTTGAACGTGTTTGATGATAGAGTGGCAGATGTGGGGTGTCTTAGGTCGAGGTGGTGTGCAAAGTGAGAGGGTTAGGGAAAATGATTTGGTAAATAGAGAAGAGGTAGCAAAAGCTTTACGGAAGATGAAAGCTGGCAAAGCAGCAGGTTAGGATGGTATTGCAGTGGAATTTATTAAAAAAGTGGGTGACTGTATTGTTGACTGGTTGGTAAGGTTATTTAATGTACGTATGACTCATGGTGAGGTGCCTGAGGATTGGCGGAATGCTTGCATAGTGCCATTGTAAAAATGCAAAGGGGATAAGAGTGAGTGCTCAAATTACAGAGGTATAAGTTTGTTGAGTATTCCTGGTAAATCATATGGGAGGATATTGATTGAGAGGGTGAAGGCATGTACAGAGCATCAAATTGGGGAAGAGCAGTGTGGTTTCAGAAGTGGTAGAGGATGTGTGGATCAGGTGTTTGCTTTGAAGAATGTATGCGAGAAATACTTAGAAAAACAAATGGATTTATATGTAGCATTTATGGATCTGGAGAAGGCATATGATAGAGTTGATAGAGATGCTCTGTGGAAGGTATTAAGAATATATGGTGTGGGAGGCAAGTTGTTAGAAGCAGTGAAAAGTTTTTATCGAGGATGTAAGGCATGTGTACGTGTAGGAAGAGAGGAAAGTGATTGGTTCTCAGTGAATGTAGGTTTGCGGCAGGGGTGTGTGATATCTACATGATGGATGGGGTTGTTAGGGAAGTGAATGCAAGAGTTTTGGAAAGAGGGGCAAGTATGCAGTCTGTTGTGGATGAGAGAGCTTGGGAAGTGAGTCAGTTGATGTTCGCTGATGATACAGCGCTGGTGGCTGATTCATGTGAGAAACTGCAGAAGCTGGTGACTGAGTTTGGTGAAGTTTGTGAAAGAAGAAAGTTAAGAGTAAATGTGAATAAGAGCAAGGTTATTAGGTACAGTAGGGTTGAGGGTCAAGTCAATTGGGAGGTAAGTTTGAATGGAGAAAAACTGGAGGAAGTGAAGTGTTTTAGATATCTGGGAGTGGATCTGGCAGCGGATGGAACCACGGAAGCGGAAGTGAATTTGAGGTTGGGGGAGGGGGCAAAAATTCTGGGAGCCTTGAAGAATGTTTGGAAGTCGAGACCAGTATCTCGGAAAGCAAAAATAGGTATGTTTGAAGGAATAGTGGTTCCAACAATGTTGTATGATTGCGAGTAGTGGGCTATGGATAAAGTTGTGCGGAGGAGGGTGGATGTGCATATGTATACACACACAGACATATATATATATATATATATATATATATATATATATATATATATATATATATATATATATATATATATATATATATATATATATATATATATATATATATATATATATATATATATATATATATATATATATATATATATATATATATATTTAAACACATGTACATAATTCATAATGTCTGCCTTTATTTATTCCTATCTCCACCTCGCCACACATGGAATAACAACCCCCTCCCCCCTCATGTATGCGGAGTAGCTCTAGGAAAAGACAACAAAGGCCCCATTTGTTCACACTCAGTCTCTAACTGTCATGTAATAATCCACCGAAACCACAGCTCCCTTTCCACATCCAGGCCCAACAGAACTTTCCATGGTTTACCCCAGACGCTTCACATGCCCTAGTTCAATCCATTGACAGCACATCGACCCCGATATAGCACATCGTTCCAATTCACTCTATTCCCTGCACTCCTTTCATCCTCCTGCATGTTCATGCCCCGATCACTTAAAATCTTTTTCACTCCATCTTTCCACCTCCAATTTGGTCTCCCACTTCTCGTTTCCTCCACCACTGAAACATATATCCTCTTGGGCAATCTTTCCTCACTCATTCTCTCCATGTGACCAAACCATTTCAAAACACCCTCTTCTGCTCCCTCAACCATACTCTTTTTATTTCCACACATCTCTCTCACCCTTACATTACTTACTCTATCAAACCACCTCACACCACATATTGTCCTCTAACATATCATTCCTAGCACATTCACCCTCCCGCGCACAACGCTATCCATAGCCCACGCCTCGCAACCATAGAACATTGTTGTACCCACTATTCCTTGAAACATACCCATTTTTGCTTTCCGAGATAATGTTCTCGATTTCCAAACATTCTTCAAGGCTCAAAGGATTTTCGCCCCTTCCCCCAGCCTCTGATTCACTTCCGCTTCCATGGTTCCATCCGCTGCCAAATCCACTTCCAGATATCTAAAACAATTCACTTCCTCCAGTTTTTCTCCATTCAAACTTATCTCCCAGTTGACTTGACCATCAACCCTACTTTACCTAATAACCTTGCTCTTATTTACGTTTACTCTTAACTTTCTTCTTTCATACACTTTACCAAACTCGGTCACCACCTTCTGCAGTTTCTCACCTGAATCAGCCACCAGCGCCATATCATCAGCGAACAACAACTGACTCACTTCCCAAGCTCTCTCATCCACAACAGACTGCATACTTGCCCTTCTTACCAAAACTCTTTCAGTCACCTCCCTAACAACCCCATCCATAAAGAAATTAAACAATCATTGAGACATCACACCCCTGCCGCAAGCTGGGGTGAGAGAGTATCATTAAATTTTAGGGAGAATAAAAAGATGTTCTGGAAGGAGGTAAATAAAGTGCGTAAGACAAGGAAGCAAATGGGAACTTCAGTGAAGGGCGCAAATGGGGAGGTGATAACAAGTAGTGGTGATGTGAGTAGATGGAGTGAGTATTTTGAAGGTTTGTTGAATGTGTTTGATGATAGAGTGGCAGATATAGGGTGTTTTGGTCGAGGTGGTGTGCAAAGTGAGAGGGTTAGGGAAAATGATTTGGTAAACAGAGAATAGGTAGTAAAAGCTTTGCGGAAGATGAAAGCCGGCAAGGCAGCAGGTTTGGATGGTATTGCAGTGGAATTTATTAAAAAAGGGGGTGACTGTATTGTTGACTGGTTGGTAAGGTTATTTAATGTTTGTATGACTCATGGTGAGGTGCCTGAGGATTGGCGGAATGCGTGCATAGTGCCATTGTACAAAGGCAAAGGGGATAAGAGTGAGTGCTCAAATTACAGAGGTATAAGTTTGTTGAGTATTCCTGGTAAATTATATGGGAGGGTATTGATTGAGAGGGTGAAGGCATGTACAGAGCATCAGATTGGGGAAGAGCAATGTGGTTTCAGAAGTGGTAGAGGATGTGTGGATCAGGTGTTTGCTTTGAAGAATGTATGTGAGAAATACTTAGAAAAGCAAATGGATTTGTTTGTAGCATTTATGGATCTGGAGAAGGCATATGATAGAGTTGATAGAGATGCTCTGTGGAAGGTATTAAGAATATATGGTGTGGGAGGCAAGTTGTTAGAAGCAGTGAAAAGTTTTTATCGAGGATGTAAGGCATGTGTACGTGTAGGAAGAGAGGAAAGTGATTGGTTCTCAGTGAATATAGGTTTGTGGCAGGGGTGTGTGATGTCTCCATGGTTGTTTAATTTGATTATGGATGGGGTTGTTAGGGAGGTGAATGCAAGAGTTTTGGAAAGAGGGGCAAGTATGAAGTCTGTTGGGGATGAGAGAGCTTGGGAAGTGAGTCAGTTGTTGTTCGCTGATGATACAGCGCTGGTGGCTGATTCATGTGAGAAACTGCAGAAGCTGGTGACTGAGTTTGGTAAAGTGTGTGGAAGAAGAAAGTTAAGAGTAAATGTGAATAAGAGCAAGGTTATTAGGTACAGTAGGGTTGAGGGTCAAGTCAATTGGGAGGTGAGTTTGAATGGAGAAAAACTGGAGGAAGTGAAGTGTTTTAGATATCTGGGAGTGGATCTGGCAGCGGATGGAACCATGGAAGCGGAAGTGGATCATAGGGTGGGGGAGGGGGCGAAAATTCTGGGAGCTTTGAAGAATGTGTGGAAGTCGAGAACATTATCTCGGAAAGCAAAAATGGGTATGTTTGAAGGAATAGTGGTTCCAACAATGTTGTATGGTTGCGAGGCGTGGGCTATGGATAGAGTTGTGCGCAGGAGGATGGATGTGCTGGAAATGAGATGTTTGAGGACAATGTGTGGTGTGAGGTGGTTTGATCGAGTAAGTAACGTAAGGGTAAGAGAGATGTGTGGAAATAAAAAGAGCGTGGTTGAGAGAGCAGAAGAGGGTGTTTTGAAATTGTTCGGGCACATGGAGAGAATGAGTGAGGAAAGATTGACCAAGAGAATATATGTGTCGGAGGTGGAGGGAACGAGGAGAAGAGGGAGACCAAATTGGAGGTAGAAAGATCGGGTGAAAAAGATTTTGTGTGATCGGGGCCTGAAAATGCAGGAGGGTGAAAGGAGGGCAAGGAATAGAGTGAATTGGAGCGATGTGGTATACCGGGGTTGACGTGCTGTCAGTGGATTGAATCAAGGCATGTGAAGCATCTGGGGTAAACCATGGAAAGCTGTGTATGTATGTATATTTGCGTGTGTGGACGTATGTATATACATGTGTATGGGGGTGGGTTGGGCCATTTCTTTCGTCTGTTTCCTTGCGCTACCTCGCAAACGCGGGAGACAGCGACAAAGCAAAAAAAAAAAAAAAAAAAAAGAATATATATATATATATATATATATATATATATATATATATATATATATATATATATATATATATATATATATATATATCTTTTTTCTTTTTCTTTTATACTATTCGCCATTTCCCGCGTTAGCGAGGTAGCGTTAAGAACAGAGGACTGGGCCTTTGAGGGAGTATCCTCACCTGGCCCCCTTCTCTGTTCCTTCTTTTGGAAAAAAAAAAAATGAGAGGGGAGGATTTCCGGCCCCCCGCTCCCTTCCCTTTTAGTCGCCTTCTACGACACGCAGGGAATACGTGGGAAGTATTTTTTCTCCCCTATCCCCAGGGATATATATATATATATATATATATATATATATATATATATATACTTCTCATCCTATACACATATACATATATATATACATCCACATGCACAGACATGTACATGTAAAACATGTTTATGCTATTTATCGTATTCAAGGATCATGGTGAGGTGCCTGAGGATGTGTGGAATGCGTGTATAATGCCATTGTACAAAGGCGAAGGGGATAAAGGTGACTGTTCAAACTACAGAGGCATATGTTTTTTGAGTATTCCTAGAAAATTGTTCTGAAGAGCAGTGATTGAGAGGATAAAGAGCATCAGATTGGGGAAGAGCAGTGTGTTTAAGAGGTGGTAGGGGATGTGTGTATCAGGCGTTTGCTTTAAATAATGTATGTGAGAAATACTTAGAAAAACAGATGGATTTGTATGTAGCACTTAGGGATCTCGAGAAGGCGTATAATGAGGTTTACAGAGATGATTTCTGGAAGGTCTTATGAGTATATGGTGTGGGAGGAAAGGTGTTTGAAGCAGTGATAAGATTTTACCAAGGATGTAAGGCATGTGTAGGAGTAGGAAGAGAGAAAGTGATTGGTTCCCAGTGAAGCTGGTGTGCAACAGTGGTGTGTGATGTCCCCATGGCTGTTTAATTTGTTTCCGGATTGGGTACTTAGAGAGGTAAATTCTAGAGTTTTGTAGAGAGAGGGCAAGCATGCAGTCTGCTAGGGATGAGAGGGACTGGGAAGTGCGTCAATTGTTGTTCGCCGAGGATATACCTCTGGTGGCTGATTCGTGTAAGGATGTGCAGAAGTTTGTGTCTGATTTTGGAAAAGTATGTGAATGGAGAAAGGCGAGAGTAAATGTGAATAAGAGCAAGGTAATTAGGTTTAGCATGGTTGAGGGAGAAGTTGATTGAAATGTAAGTTTCAACGGAGAAAAACTGGAGGAAGTGTTTTAGATATCTGCGATTGGACTTTGCAGGGGATGGAACCATGGAAGCGGAAGAAAATTACAGGGTGAGGGAGGTAGCGAAGGTTCTGCGAGCGATGAAGAATGCGTGGAAGAAGAGAACGTTATTTCGAAGAGCAAAATTAGGTATGTTTGAAGAGATAGTGTTCCAACAATATTATGCAGTTGCGAGGCATGGTCTACAGGAAGGGTTATACTAAGGAGGGAGGATGTGTTGGAGATGAAATGTCTGAGGACAAAATATGGTTTGATTTGGTTTGATTGAGTAAGTAATGAAAGGGTAAGAAAGGTGTGTGGAAATAAAAAGAATGTTTTGAGAGAGCAGAGGAGGGTGCGTTGAAATGGTTTTGACTCGTGGAGAGAATGAGTGAGGCAAAATTGACAAGAAAGATATATATGCCAGAGACTGAGGGACCAAGGAGAAGTGGGATACCAAATTGGAGGAGGAAGAATGAAATTGAAATGATTTTGAGTGATCGTATCCTGAACATACAGGAGGGTGAGAGGCGTAAAAGGAATAGAGTGAATTGGGATGATGTGGTATACTGTGGTTGACGTGCTGTTAATGGACTGAATCAGGGCATGTGAAACGTCTAGGAAAAGTCTGTGGGGCCTGGGTGTGGATAGGGAGCTGTGTTTCGGTGTATTGCGCATGACACCAACAGACAGTGTGAACGAATGCGAACTTTTTTGTCTGTTTCCCTGGAAGACTGTATGGGAGGATATTGACTGAGAGTTTGAAAACATGTACAAAACTTCAGATTTTGGAGGAGCAGTGTGGTCTCAAAAGTGGTAGGAGATGAGCGGATCAGGTGTTTGTTTTGAAGACCGTGTGTGAGAAATGCTTAGAAAAACAGATGGATTTGCATGTAGCACTTATGAATCTGGCTAAGGCCTATGGTAGGGTTGATAGAGATGCTTTGTATAAGGACTTAGTAGTATATGGTGTTGAAGGTAAGCTGCTAAAAGAAGTGAAAAGCTTTTACCAAGGATGTATGGCATGTGTACGAGTAGGAAGACAGGAGAGTGATTGGTTCTCAATGAAGATCTTTCCTCCGCAGGGGTGTTTCATGTCCTTATGTTTGCTAAGTTTGCTATTAATGGGTCGACTAAGGAGGTAAATGCAAGAGTTTTGTAGAAATGGATGAGCATGCAGTCAGGTGGGTGTGAGAAGGCCCGGGAAGTGAGCCAGTTGCTGTTCGCTGATGATACAGCACTGGTGGCTGATTCAAGTAAGAAACTGCAGAAGTTAGTAACTGAGTTTGAAAGGGTGTGAAAGGAGCAGGTTGCGGGTAGATGTGAATTAGACTTGCGTTACTAGATTCAGCAGTGCTGAGGGACACCTAAATTGTGATGTAAGTTTGAATGGAGACTAGTTCGAGGAAGTAAAGTGTCTGAATATCTAGGACTGGACTTGGCAGCGAATAAGACCAAGGAAATGGAAATGAGTCACAGGGTGGGGGAGAGGGCGAAGATTTTAGAGCGATGAAGCATGTGTAGAAGAAGAGAACGTTATTTCAGAGAGCAAATATGGGCATGTTTGAAGAAATAATGGCTCTAACAATGTTATATGTTTGCAAGGAATGTACCTGTACTGAGGAAGACGAATGTGCTGGAAATGAAATGATAAAGGACAATTAACGGTGTGAGGTGGTTTGATCGAGTTAGTGATAAAAGGTTAAGAGAGATGTGCGGAAAAAAGTGTGCTTAAGGGAGCAAAAGAGGGCGTGTTGAAATGGTTCGGAAACATTGAGAGAATGAGTGAAGAAAGATCGACAAAGAGGAGCGATCGGGCCCTCTATATCTGCCACCCTATCATCAAACATATTCAACAAACCTTCAAAATACTCACTCCATCTCCTTCTCACAGCACCACTGTTTGTTATCACCTCCCCATTAGCCCCCTTCACTGAAGTTCCCATTTGTTCCCTCGTCTTACGCACTTTATTTACCTCCTTCCAAAACATCTTTTTATTCTCTCTAAAATTTAATGATACTCTCACCCCAACTCTCATTTGCCCTCTTTTTCACCTCTTGCACCTTTCTTTTGACCTCCTGCCTCTTTCGTTTATACATCTCCCACTCATTTGCATTATTTCCCTGCAAAGAATCGTCCAAATGCTCTCTTCTCTTTCACTAATACTCTCACTTCTTCATCCCACCACTCGATACCCTTTCTAATCTGCCCACCTCCCACGCTTCTCATGCCACAAGCATATTTTGCGCAAGGCAATACTGCTTCCCTATATACATACCATTCCTCCCCCACTCCCCTTACCTCCTTTGTTCTCACCTTTTTCCATTCTGTACTCAGTCTCTCCTGGTACTTCCTCACACAAGTCTCCTTCCAAAGCTCACTTACTCTCACCACTCTCTTCACCCCAACATTCTCTCTTCTTTCCTGAAAACCTCCACAAATCTTCACCTTTGCCTACACAAAATAACGATCAGACATCCCTCCAGTTGCACCTCTCAGCACATTAACATCCAAAAGTCTCTCTTTCGCGCGCCTATCAATTAACACGTAATCCAATAACGCTCTCTGGCCATCGCTCCTACTTACATAAATATACTTATGTATAGCTCTCTTTTTAAACCAGGTATTCCCAATCACCAGTCCTTTTTCAGCACATGAATCTACAAGCTCTTCACCATTTCCATTTACAACACTGAGCACCCTATGTGTAAAGATTATTCCCTCAACTGTCACATTACTCACCTTTGCATTGAAATCACCCATGACTAAAACCCGGTCTCGTGCATCAAAACCACTAACACACTCATTCAGCTGCTCCCAAAACACTTGCCTCTCACGATCTTTCTTCTCATGCCCAGGTGCATATACAACAATAATCACCCATCTCTCTCCATCAACTTTCAGTTTTCCCCATATCAATCTAGCGTTTGATTTCTTACACTCTATCACATACTCCGACACACAGACATATACATATATACACATGTACATAATTCATACTGTCTGCCTTTATCAATTCATATATATATATATATATATATATATATATATATATATATATATATATATATATATATATATATATATATATATATATATATATATATATATATATATATATATATATATATATATATATATTTTATTTATTTTATTTATTATACTTTGTCGCTGTCTCCCGCGTTTGCGAGGTAGCGCAAGGAAACAGACGAAAGAAATGGCCAAACCCCCCCCCCCATACACATGTATATACATACGTCCACACACGCAAATGT